>NC_064627.1:115487012-115790043 GCF_023864275.1 Schistocerca cancellata | reverse complement strand
GAACTTCGAACTACTTAAACCTAACTAACCTAAGGACACCACACACAGCCATGCCCGAGGCAGGACTCGAACCTGCGACCGTAGCGGTCGCGTGGTTCCAGACCGTAGCGCCTAGAACCGCTCGGCCACACAGGCCGGCGGCGCAGTTAGTACCAAAGACTTCGTCATTCCTTATGCTCATACCCATTTTTTTCTAACATTCAGGTAGGTACAGCAGTGGATCACTTCTGTCTTAGCAGCAAAGTATTTCGAAATAAATCAGAAATCTGCCGTTTCCCTTCCTGCGTTTCTGCAAAATTCAGTTTTGGAATTTTCATAGGTCTTTCTGATCATTTCAGATTATATTTCCCACCAGCTGAATTATCTATCAGTAGCCTTTATTGCTTTCAAGTAACGCCGTCTTTTTTAATAATAAAAAGACACAAAAATGTTTTAGTATATATTTCTGCTTCAGGTGTCAACAAAAGAAGAGTGAAATATAGACGATAAACATTTCAGAGAAATGCCATGTGGCTAGGGCCTCCCGTTGGGTAGACCGTTCGGCTGGTGCAAGTCTTTCGAGTTGACGCCACTTCGGCGACTTGCGTGTCGATGGGGATGAAATGATGATCATAAGGACAACACAACACCCACCCAGTCCCTGAGAAGAGAAAATCTCCGACCCAGCCGGGAAACGTTAGGTATGACATTCCGTCGCCCTGACCACTCACCTACTAGGGACAGACATTTTAGAGAAGAAGAGTATAGAAGCTTTTTAAATGTGGTGCTACAGAATAATGCTGAAGGTTGGATGGACAGAACATGTAAGTAATGTGGGGATACTGCATAGAATTGGGGAGAAAAGAACTTTGTGGCACAACCTAACTAGAAGAAGGGATCGGCCGATAAGACACATTCTGAGACATCAATAGATTACCGATTTAGTATTTGAGAGAAGTGTTGGGGGTAAAACTCGTAGAGGGAGAGCAAGAGATGAATACAGTAAGCTGATTCTTAAGGATGTAGGTCGCAGTAGTTATTCGGAAATGAAGAGGCTTGCATAGGATAGATTAGCATGGAGAGCAGCATCAAACAAGTCTTTGGACTGAAGACCGAAACAGTGGAAACTCAAAAGGGGAGGTACATAGGTCGGCCCAAGAAACAATTGAGCTAACAAACTGAAGCCACAACAGCTTCCTCGAACCTAGTCCATGAAATTATGTTGTGTACATAGTTCCGCGTAGTCAGCACGTACACAACTTTCCCAATAGAGCGCGCCCCACTAATTACAACAGCGCAGACGCAGCGCTCGTCCGTCTCTGCACTACGAGATGGCGCTGCCTTAGAGACGGACCAAATTCTGCTTCCGCCGATCCGCATATTAATATGTAACGCAGCCAATGAGATTGCTGCTAACGTAGAACCTTTTCTCGTCGCGGATCACACTCGCGCAGTGATACCTGAACGCGCGAGGTATTATAACGAGTGTACAACCTCCGATTAGTCAGTCTGCATCAGTCTGCATTAGTCTGCATTAGTCTATAGTCAAGTTTCAGTCTGCGCCTAATAAGATTATCATATTCCTGTACATAGCCATGAAGATAAATCAATAGACAGTTTGTCAAGTATCAGAGATATGTGAGAATAAGATTAACGTGCCAAGACCAAAGGAACTTCAGATTGTCAATTGGAAATAGCATCCAGAGCCAAGTTAAGTTATTTCTATGCTTTTTATTATTTTAATAAATGTGTGTGAAAATTAATCAAGTTCTGTTTAAAGTTGGTTACCGCCAATCTGCTGCTCTAAGCGTGCAAGTGGCATTTCCATCGTCTGACCTAACGGCAGAAGATAAACACGCTACGATAAGACCACGAGACGTATTACTGACACTCGCCTGCTTCGTTAGAGCGACAAGTCAAATAATCTGATGCTGTGAGTACCGAAGGTCATACAGTACGCACACCACAAATTACACTCCTGGAAATGGAAAAAAGAACACATTGACACCGGTGTGTCAGACCCACCATACTTGCTCCGGACACTGCGAGAGGGCTGTACAAGCAATGATCACACGCACGGCACAGCGGACACACCAGGAACCGCGGTGTTGGCCGTCGAATGGCGCTAGCTGCGCAGCATTTCTGCACCGCCGCCGTCAGTGTCAGCCAGTTTGCCGTGGCATACGGAGCTCCATCGCAGTCTTTAACACTGGTAGCATGCCGCGACAGCGTGGACGTGAACCGTATGTGCAGTTGACGGACTTTGAGCGAGGGCGTATAGTGGGCATGCGGGAGGCCGGGTGGACGTACCGCCGAATTGCTCAACACGTGGGGCGTGAGGTCTCCACAGTACATCGATGTTGTCGCCAGTGGTCGGCGGAAGGTGCACGTGCCCGTCGACCTGGGACTGGACCGCAGCGACGCACGGATGCACGCCAAGACCGTAGGATCCTACGCAGTGCCGTAGGGGACCTCACCGCCACTTCCCAGCAAATTAGGGACACTGTTGCTCCTGGGGTATCGGCGTGGACCATTCGCAACCGTCTCCATGAAGCTGGGCTACGGTCCCGCACACCGTTAGGCCGTCTTCCGCTCACGCCCCAACATCGTGCAGCCCGCCTCCAGTGGTGTCGCGACAGGCGTGAATGGAGGGACGAATGGAGACGTGTCGTCTTCAGCGATGAGAGTCGCTTCTGCCTTGGTGCCAATGATGGTCGTATGCGTGTTTGGCGCCGTGCAGGTGAGCGCCACAATCAGGACTGCATACGACCGAGGCACACAGGGCCAACACCCGGCATCATGGTGTGGGGAGCGATCTCCTACACTGGCCGTACACCACTGGTGATCGTCGAGGGGACACTGAATAGTGCACGGTACATCCAAACCGTCATCGAACCCATCGTTCTACCATTCCTAGACCGGCAAGGGAACTTGCTGTTCCAACAGGACAATGCACGTCCGCATGTATCCCGTGCCACCCAACGTGCTCTAGAAGGTGTAAGTCAACTACCCTGGCCAGCAAGATCTCCGGATCTGTCCCCCATTGAGCATGTTTGGGACTGGATGAAGCGTCGTCTCACGCGGTCTGCACGTCCAGCACGAACGCTGGTCCAACTGAGGCGCCAGGTGGAAATGGCATGGCAAGCCGTTCCACAGGACTACATCCAGCATCTCTACGATCGTCTCCATGGGAGAATAGCAGCCTGCATTGCTGCGAAAGGTGGATATGCACTGTACTAGTGCCGACATTGTGCATGCTCTGTTGCCTGTGTCTATGTGCCTGTGGTTCTGTCAGTGTGATCATGTGATGTATCTGACCCCAGGAATGTGTCAATAAAGTTTCCCCTTCCTGGGACAATGAATTCACGGTGTTCTTATTTCAATTTCCAGGAGTGTAGATGATCCGCATAGAAAATACAGTCCTGTGGATGCAGACGTATGTTTTTGAAACACCCTTCCCAGGAAACGACTACATTCCTGGCCAGTACAAGAACTGCGAGCACACGCGCGTGCTACGAACTTGGGGAGTTGGGGGATGGGGCACAGGAGGTGCTGAGTTGGCGGTAGTTTGATATGCAGCGTTATATCTGACGCGTTCCTTCATTCTGTCAGTCACGGACGGGGTGCCTCGGTACCGGACACTCTTCCGCAGGCGCCGCTGGAAGCCGGAGGTAAACAAGAGGAGTGCCGGGATTCGGAGTGACGGACGCGCGCTACTCTGCGGGCCCATCCATCACTCAGCCCGCCGGCTGGGCTGTCGGCGCTGCGACGCGACTCCACGCCGCCGGCCTGCTTAACTTGCGCCCGGGACGCCGGCAGCAGCTGAGGCCGCCCCTCGGGGGTGCGCGTACGTGGCTCCATTATCGGGGCGGTAATTAGACAGCAGCCGCCAAGTACGCTGTGACGCCAGCAGTGGAGACATTTACTGCTGTTCATCCCAAAAGATTCCAGCGAAGCAACTACGCTGCGCAACAGAATTACAGCATCACTTTTCCGCAGTTGCCTCCCACTGCGATGCGTACCGTTGAAATTTGGCTCAAAGGCGCCTACAACCCTCTTCTGCAACGCTGCAAACAAGTGACGCCCCGGTAAGTCATCCCCGTAGTCGGCGACAACTCAAACAGCAACGTGTCGCTGTATGAGAAAAAAAAGTTAGGCATCAGAAGTTCACGTACGCAAACGGTGGGTTAAGGATGTCACATTGGCACTAAAGTTCATCACAACTTTGTCCAACACCACCGTGGACGTGCCAGACGATCAAAATGTCGCCACAGCCCCTCTTACCCACATTTCACCCCTGTTTTGATGTCTCTGCGATGGAGGTCAGAATCGCGACACTCAGCGTTGAAATCAAGCGTCTTTTTTTTTTTTTTTTTTTCTTTGTGGTAAGGCGAGGAGAACATTTCGGATACACCGCCGCTCTGAATAGACACGAAGAGGCCCTAGGTAGCTGTGTAAAGTAATAAGTTTCCTTTAATTTACCTCTATGGTCGCAAACTTTTTGTTAACAGATTACCGGTTTCGGTCTTTAATGACCATCCTCAGATCTGTTTCATAAAAACAAATTCCTAACGTAATGCAGCGGTAGTGGCATCGTCAAATGTTAAAAGTGCATGCTGGTGCTGATTCCGCATTTAATATTTAACGATGCCACTATGGCTGCAGTACATTAGGACTTTGTTTTTATGAAACAGATCTGATGATGGTCATTAAAGACCGAAACCGGTAATCTGTTAACAAAAAGTTTGTGACCACAGACAAAAAATTAAAGGAAACTTATTACATATACGGGTCACTGTTTTCTTCGCGACGATGTCGCAGCTTGTGAAGCTGTATAAAGGGCGCCAATGTTGTTGTGGCGTAGCAAGACAGCCACACCACTCGGAGGTAGCCGAAAGGCACGCTAACTAATGCAGACGGGCGTGAAGTCTGAAACAGGATAACTATTGAATGGTAGCAAGAAAAGTACGTAGTTGCTTTATACTTAACTTTTATTCTCTGATGAATACAGCGTTCTTCTTGAGACATTTATACTATAACTCTCAAAGTAGGTAAGGCTAATGGCGCCTTGCTAGGTCGTAGTCATGTGCTTAGCTGAAGGCTATTCTAACTGTCTCTCGGCAAATGAGAGGAAGGCCTCGTACGTCTAGTCGCTAGCAATGTCGTCCGTACAACTGGGGCGAGTGCTAGTCCGTCTTTCTAGACCTGCCATGTGGTGGCGCTAGGTCTGCAAGTACTGATGGCGGCGACACGCGGGTCCGACATGTACTAATGGACCGCGGCCGATTTAAGCTACCACCTAGCAAGTGTGGTGTCTGGCGGTGACACCACAAATGTAACTACCTGTTTGGCTGGGAATCTGATTCGCGCACATTTAATGGTTAAAAACCAGAGTTCGCTGTGCGACGAGCAGCACAAATATCATCTTGACAATCTTATCTAAAGACATTTTGGGTCGCAGTTCCCATTGAATGTGGTCGCACCACTTTGGAGTGCAGACCAACCGCAATTTTTGTTCTTGTGCACAGGTTGGAACCAGTACGGACCGTTCAAAACCATCCGAAATTTGGAAGTGATCGGAAGCGGCAAAGGGTTCTTATGCTTTTTCGACTCCCCTGCTTTGCGTCCCCCTCTGGCGCGATCACGTGGCAGTCCAACACTAACATATGCGTCAATAAAATAGCAAGGGTTCCCTCTAAGACTCCCCTCCAGTTTGGGAACATCCTCGGTGCCAACCACGCACATTTGTTGAGCACTTTAGATACGTAACTTCAGAAATTTCGTCACCAAATCAACCTGGCCGACTCATCAGCGCTTGAGGGTTACACCAGCTATTCGATAATCCTTGGGTAGGAGGCCTACCTTTAGTTACTAGAGTGGCCACCAGGGGAAATTGGGGCCGAAATTCATGACAGGTATATATGTAACGAGCTCAACAGATCCGCAAGAATGTTGCCAAACTGTTAACGCTGCACTACCGCATCATGACGCCATAAGAGGTCGGAAAACAGTTCATATGAACCTGTGAGCCGTGGCCTATTTTTCGCTTCTGTCGCCGCCTTGCCGTTTGAAGCGTCGCCCGAGGGTGGTGTTACAAGCCACTACGATTTTATAAAACTTCAGAGGAAGTTTGTAGGTACCATTAGCCAAATTTCAAACTTATGCTCGCAGTGGGAGCCAGTTGGGAGTTTCGAAAAACTGACCCTTTAATTTTGTTGCACAGCGCAGTAGTGTGCCAGTTCAACTATTTTCTGTGATTACAGCGAATTTCCGTCAAGAATAGCGTTGGGCTGGACCCAGGACGAAACAATTTTTCACTCTTCTCGAAGCATGTGTTTTGGCAATATGAAGTGACCCTCAAGTGATGATACTGAAGTTGCGGATGAGGAGATTTAGTTTCGATGTTTTATTCGAATAGGTCTTCTTACGCTGTATAAATAGTCATCAAATTGCTCGCTATTTCCATGCACCATTGATAAAAAAAATTGAGAAACAACTTATATACCATGGAATAGAGCGAAACAGTTTAGGAGGATACAGTAATACAATGAGTAGCATTTAGATCGAGGTTACGTGTGCAGGATACAATACGTTAGTATTTAAGATCCGTTCTGGTTACTCAGTTACATTACATCAGAAATCGATTCTGGTCATATAACAATATTAGCATTCCCGAAGACTGCGTTCTAATTCTTACGGAACTAACTTGCTCCTGTGGCTATTAATTTTCTTCCAGCCCCACCTCAGATATGGATGTTACAACCAAGGCCTAACTCGAAGTTATCTCTTTGAATACATTAACATATCCACGAACCATAATCCGTAAAATAATTATTGTACACAGAAGAGTATGCCTTAAAACAAAATTACTAATGGCAAGGCTAAACATTTAACAACCATATCAACAAAATCACTTAAAATTACATTGTATTAGATTACTGTAACGAGGAGCCCCACGTACATTCTAAAGCTCCAAAGGCAATCTGACAGATATAAAATAACTTATAAGATCACACTACTAGCCACTACAGGATATTTCCTATAAATTCAATATATAAAATTTCTGTAATCCAAAATATTGAATCAGTCATATATAGTAAGCACGAGGGTAAACCTTATGCCAAGATATCACTTCTAATAATTGGATGGTACAACCTTAATGCCCACCACCCACCATGGCAATAATTTCATGTACATAAGCTCAGGGCCTATCTAGTTACGTCAGTAATGGCCAATCGCTGCGTGAGAGCTGTGTTCAAATTTCATTATTTAAACCTAACCACACGAGTTCGGAAACGAAACCAGTATGATATCCCCAATACTGGAGAGGAATACACTCAGTCATAGCTTAGCTTAAAAAAGTAACCTTAGGTTACAGAAGAAACGCCCCGTTTTGTATTTCACGTTTATTGGAATGCCGCATATCTATTCACAAAAATTTTCCCATCCTGGAAGTTCAGCTGTACTTGCTCAATAATGCAAGGTATCGTAAATAATTACAATTCATACAGCATCCTTGGTCTAGGGGGGCGGGGGGGGGGGGGGTAGCATCTTTGGTTCGTAATCAAAACTTCTTCGGTCCCGCGGTCGAAACCAGCCACTGCTTAAATTTGGAATAAAAATCATCAGCAATGGCCGCCGAGGTGGTCCGGCATGAGAAGTCACCCTCATTCAGCCAACAGCCTGGTCAAAGAGGGCCGAGGAGCGGATGAGGCTCCGTGCATTCTATGGCCCTTGGGGTGGTAAACTGCCCCTAAAGGGAGGAGAATTAGCAATTATCAACACCATGAAGCTGCAGAGGGCAATGCAAACCATTACATTAAGACACAATGTGTATCCACAGGACATGTGGGCAGTAACTGAAAAAGTGACGATCTCTCCACTGGCAAAGGATTGCCTCCATTTGGATCTCCGGGTGGGGACTGCCAAGGGGGAGGTGACACTGAGAAAATATTGAATAAGAAACCAGAGGATAAGGTTCTACGAGTTGGGGCCAGGAATGTCAGAAGCTAGAACATTGTAGGAAAGCTAGAAAATCTGATGAGGAAAATGCAAAAGGCTCAATATATATATAATGGGAGACAGTCAAGTGAAGTGGAAGGAAGATAAGGATATCTGGTCACATAAGTACAGGGTAATATCAGCAGCTTCTCAAAATGTTATAACAGAAGTAAGATTCGTTACAAATAGAAAGGTAGGAGAGGGAGTGTGAGTTACTGTGAACAGTTCAGAATCGACATCGAACCAACACTGACAACAATAGTACAGTATACATGTCGTCATCGCAAGCAGGAGATGGATAGAGAAATTATATGAGGATATTTAATGGGTAATTCAGTGTGTAAAGGGAGACGAAAATCTATTAGTCACGGTGGATAGGAATTCGGTTATATGGGAGGGCGCAGAAGAAAGGGTTACGGGAGAATTAGGGCTTGTTAGTGGAAACGAGAGAGGAGAAACGCTAATTGACTTCTGAAGAAATTTCAGATGGTAATAGCGAATACTCTGTTCAAGAATCACAAGAGGAGGAGGTATGTTTGGAAAAGGCAGGGAGGTACGTGATTATTTCAGTTAGATTACATCATGGTCAGACAGAGATTCAGGTATCAGATACTGGAATGTGAAGCGTACCCAGAAGCAGATATAAAATTAGAACAAAACCTAGTACTGATGAAGATTTGGCTGGAGTTTAAGAGATTAGTCAGGAAGAATCAGTGAATAAAGAAGTGGAATACCGAAGTACTAACGCACAACAAGATACGCTAGATGTTCTCTAAGGCTATAGATACGGCAATAAGCGATAGTTCAATAGGCAGTACAACTGAAGAGAAATGCACATCTCTAAATAGCGTAATCACAAAAGTTGAAAAAAACCGTAGATGCAAGTAAGACAACTGCGAAGAAACCATGGATAGCACATGAAATACTTCTACTGATCGACGAAGGAAGTACAAAAATGTTCAGGGAAACTCAGGAAGACAGTTAGATATGAAATAAGTAGGAAGTGCAGGGAACCTAAGAAAAGCAGCTGCATGAAATAATGTGAAAACATCGAAATAAATGATTGTCGGAACGACGGATTCAGTATACAGAAAGTCAAAAAAGGCTTTAGGCGAAACTGAAAGCAAGGGTGGTAACATTAAAGGCTCAATGGAAATTCCCCTGTCAAATCCAGAGGAGAGGGCTGAGAGGTGGAAGAGTACATTGAAGAAGTTAAGAGGGAAAGGGCTTGTCTGATGATAGAAGAAGAAACGGGAATCGACAGAGAAGAGATAGGAGATCCAGTCTTAGAATTAAAATTTAAAAGAGCTTTCAAAGACTTAGGGTCAAATAAGACAGAAGGGATTGATAGCATTCCATCGGAATTTCTAAAACCATTGGGGAAGTGCCAACAAAACGACTATTGATGTTGTTTGAATGTATGAGTCAGGCGATGTACCATCAGACTTCCGGAGAAACACTATTCACACAATTCCGAAGATAGGAAGAGCCAAGAAGTGCGAGAATTATCCCACAATCAGGTTAACAGCTTATGCATTCAAGTTGTTAACAGGAATAACGTTTAGAAGAATGGAAAAGAAAATGGAGGATTTGTTGGATGACGATTAATATGGCCTTAGGGAAGGTTAAGAAAGGTACACAGAGAGGCAGTTCTGACTTAGCGGTTTACAGCGGAAGCAAGAACGAAGAAAAATCAGACCATGTTTATTGGATTTGTCGACCAGGAAAAAGCGTTCGACTATGTAAAATGGAGCAAGATGTTCGAAATTCTGAGAAAAATAGGATAAGAAATAGGAAAAGGCGTGTTATACAATATGTTCAAGAACCAAGATGGAACAATGAGACTGGAAGGCGAAGAACGAATTGCTCGGCGTAAAACAAGTGTAAGAAAGGGATGTTGTCTTCCACCCGTGCAGTTCGGTCTATACATCGAAGAAGCAATGACAGAAATAAAAGAAAGTATCAGGAGGGGATTAATATTCATAGTAAAATGATAAGATTCGCTTATGACATTGCTATCCTCAGTGAAAGTAAAGCAGAATTGCAAGAAGTGTTGAATGGGATGAATTCCAATGAGTACAGAATACGGATTGAGACAAAATCGAAGAAAGTCCAAGGTACTGAGAAGTAGTAGAAACGAGAACAACGAGAAACTTAACATTACAATTGGGGTTCTCGAAGTAGACGAATCTGCTACGTAGGCAGCAAAATAACCTATGACGGACGGAGCAAGGAGGACACAAAAAAAGCAGACTGGCAGTGGCGAAAAAGGCATTCCTGGCCTAGGGACGTTTACTAATATAAAACGTAAGCCTTAATTAGTGGCAGAAATTTGTGAGAGTGTACGTTTTGAGCACAGCTTTGTACGACAGCGTGACAGGGGCTGTCGGAAAATCGGAACAGAAGAGAATCGAAGCATTTGAGATGTGGCGCTACAGACGAATGTTGAAAATTAGGTGGGCTGATAAGGTAAGGAAATAGGAGGTTCTGCACAGAATCGGAGAGGAAAGGAACATGTGGAAACCACTGACAAGAAGAAGGAACAGGATGTTAGGACAACTGTTAAGACATCAGGGAATGACTTTCACGGTACTAAAGGGAGCAGTAGAGGGTAAAAACTGTAGAAGAGGACAGAGATTTGAATACATCCAGCAAATAATTGAGGACTTGCAAATTGCACGTGGTGGGCCACCCGTGCCAACCTATTCATCCCAATTTAAGAAGCCGGCAGGAGTTGCCGAGCGGTTCTAGGTGCTACCGTCTGGAACCGCGAGACCGCTACGGTTGCAGGTTCGAATCCTGCCTCGGGCATGGATGTGTGATGTCCTTAGGTTAGTTAAGTTTAAGTAGTTCAAAGTTCTAGGGAACTGATGACCTCAGATGTTAAGTCCCATAGTGCTCAGAGCCATTTTTGAGCCAATTTAAGAATTGCAAGTCCTCAATTATCTCATGGGTGTATTCATATCTCTGTTTTCTTCTACAGTTTTTACCTTCTACTGCTCCCTCTGGTACCATGGAAGTTATTCGCTTATGTATTAACAGAAGAGATACCCATGACAACTCGAATGTGTCGGCAAGCTGCACACCACCTGAGGTGCCAAGTCTGGGAAAGGGTGTCGGAACCCTTCTACTGTGGGTTGATATTTCTGTGTGGAGACGTTTCTGCGGAGACTGGGGCTTGCCCTGGGATGTTTTTCGCAGGTGGTTCTTGGTTCTGATGGCAGTCTTATCTGAAGCTTAGTTCGAGGTCTAGGTTTGGTTGGAATATGTGAGTGAGTTTGTGAGTTGCCGAAAGCAACGAAAGTGAAAGCGAGAAACGTGGTTGTGGTGACAGTTAGGTTGGTAGGCGACACTCTGAATGAATGTGAAAGCAAAGAAAACTATCTCGACGAAAGTGTCACTCCGCACAACTATCACAAACTCCCTGGCAAGCACCAAATGCAATTTCAAACAAATACAGCTCGGCCAGTTATTTTTCTAGAGTATTGTTTACAAGTACGAAGATAAAGAAATAGACTTTCAGTTTGGAATCTGTAATTGTGAATTTTTGTGATTAAGGGCGTGGCGCTATTTTATCTCTTTTTAAAACAAATAAAGCTCAAAAACAACTACAGGGTTATTACAAATGATTGAAGCGATTTCACAGCTCAACAATAACTTTATTATTTGAGATATTTTCAAAATGCTTTGCACACACGTACAAAAACTCTAAAAGTTTTTTTAGGCATTCACAAATGTTCGATATGTGCCCCTTTAGTGATTCGGCAGACATCAAGCCGATAATCAAGTTCCTCCCACACTCGGCGCAGCATGTCCCCATCAATAAGTTCGAAAGCATCGTTGATGCGAGCTCGCAGTTCTGGCACGTTTCTTGGTAGAGGAGATTTAAACACTGAATCTTTCACATAACCCCACAGAAAGAAATCGCAAGGGGTTAAGTCGGGAGAGCATGGAGGCCATGACATGAATTGCTGATCATGATCTCCACCACGACCGATCCATCGGTTTTCCAATCTCCTGTTTAAGAAATGCCGAACATCATGATGGAAGTGCGGTGGAGCACCATCCTGTTGAAAGATGAAGTCGGCGCTGTCGGTCTCCAGTTGTGGCATGAGCCAATTTTCCGCGGGCTACGCGTGAAACTTGCCCGCACGCGTTCAACCGTTTCTTCGCTCACTGCAGGCGTCCCGTTGATTTCCCCTTACAGAGGCATCCAGAAGCTTTAAACTGCGCATACCATCGCCGAATGGAGTTAGCAGTTGGTGGATCTTTGTTGAACTTCGTCCTGAACTGTCGTTGCACTGTTATGACTGACTAATGTGAGTGCATTTCAAGCACGACATACGCTTTCTCGGCTCCTGTCGCCATTTTGTCTCACTGCGCTCTCGAGCGCTCTGACGGCAGAAACCTGAAGTGCGGCTTCAGCCGAACAAAACTTTATGAGTTTTTCTACGTATCTGTAGTGTGTCGTGACCATATGTCAATGAATTGAGCTACAGTGAATTTATGAAATCGCTTCAATCATTTGTAATAGCCCTGTATTTATAAATATTATGAGGTCTACTAAACTGCATGAGTTTAGCTATGTTCACAATTTTATTTGCTAGACTCTTCCAGCAATTAGTATCCTGGTCACACTGCGTCCAGGTATCCCACCGACATTCAGACGGGTACTCCCTCCAGGGACGTAGCACAACCACGCCCTTTGGGTGCGGCGTCTCGCTTCGCACGAAACACAAACAGCGCTGCACGAAACATGAGTAGGCCTACAATCAACGAGTCCAGCTTCCAATTAGTCGTTACGTATTCTTGCAGCTGCTCTGCAATCTCGGTCCCGCTCTTGTACTGGATCTAACCTGCAAATACTTAGGATTCTGGTCTGTCCTCGCTTGCGCTGCATTTACATCGCAATCTTCGACAGACTTGCTTGGTATGCATTTCTGATCTTAGCGATGACCGCTCAAACGGCGAAGCAAGTATCGCGAACCACCCGCTTCCTTCGTTAGTTGTTATCATTCCCATTTTTCAGCTGTAAATTTAAATTAGGAAGTAGATACGTAGGTACTTCAGGAAATATGCCGTTATCTAAGATGCTGACATTGCGTGTACACATTATGCACGACAGAAAATATGTAGGCCTGTGGAAGGCCTCACTAAAACTCTCTTATCAACTGTACAAGGATTCATTATTTCGTCCAAAAATTCATGAAAGTCGGATTTTTTTTTTCTTTCGAAATGTGATACATCAGAGCTGCTTGCAACTACAGCAAAACACTGCAGCTCAGTAGGAAGAGAGTACACCCCAATGGAATATTTATTCTATTAGTTGAATAGGCGGTGTTTATCCCTCACATTTCTCAGTTCTGCTGGAAGCCTTTGGAAAGTGGAATGAAGCGTGCGCGATGTTGGTATAGCTTTACAGAGCACCGTGAGCAAAAGATATCCAGACATGAACACATTGAAGAATACAGGACCCTAATGTTTAAGAAGTTGTGCAATCGCACACAATCTTTGATCCCAAATTTTCACTTCATTTAATGACCAGTTTCAATTTGTTAGAACGTCACGTTCATCTGTATCCTTGAACTCGATCGCAGGTTCGAATCCTGCCTCGGGCATGGATGTTTGTGATGTTCTTAGTTTAGTTAGATTTAAGAAGTTCAAAGTTCTAGGGGACTGATGACCTCAGATGTTAAGTCCCATAGTGCTCAGAGCCATTTGAACCATTTATCCTTGAACTAGTAAACAATAGAAACAAAACTTGTGAGCGGCCCACACTAGATGTTTCTTTTTCTAAACGAAACCTGTCATTAATAAATATAAAAATTCGCGATCAAGACTGTCCTCGATTCCCTATGTCCGAAAAGTTTTGATTATTATTCATCATTGGAAGTAATGAAAAGACATGCGCAGCGGCAGTACCAAGTTTAAGCAGATACGATCCGAGGGTATAATCCTGGTATTCTGGCCCAGCGAGTTCGGAAGCCTGCCAGAACGCACAGATCTAGACGACAGCCGCTAAGGGTTGCTGGTAATATTTAGAAACACTGCTGGCGCCGCCTCAGTGCCAGGCGCAGACCACATCCCGCGCGCCAGCATAGTGGCGCCAGCGGCCGCGCTAGAAAGCCAGCAGCACAGCGGCCATGACCTCGATCAAACCCGACTCTTCGAGTGTTACATCAGGCTGATTGATAGCTTTCTGTAGAACAGGCGTCTATTTGGACAAATAGATGGGAAAATGTCGTCACTGAAAACTGTCTCAGCTTACATCCCAAAGGGAGCTGTGATCCCGCCATGCCTGTTAAATTTGTATGTTAACGACATTCCCACCATTCAGCACGTCACCAACAGTCTGTAGGCCAATGACACGGCCTTCCTACCGTCTGGAAGGAACGTCGAACAACTTGTGAACAGGATGCAGCGATAACTTGGCGTCACCGAACCGAGGACGGATAGCATTAAAATTGCTCTAAACCGTACGAAAACTGCAGCAATACTGTTTACGAAGAAACGGCCGGAACTGAGGGTGTGGCTTGCCGTCAATGGACAGCCCATACCCTGGTCTACGACGACGAAATAGCTGGAAGTGATATTGGATAAAGGGATGAATTTTATTGCACAGGTACAAGATAGAAAATTGATCACTATGAAGATGATCCGGGCACTCACGCCGTTTTTCAAGAGCAGAAATCTAAACCCTTCGACGAAATTAAAACTTGATAGAGCAACGGTGCAACCCTCCACGCTGTATGGCTCGACATCTTGGTGAACAACATATGGCTCTAATATATGCAGTTTGCAACCACTACAAAACAGGTGTTTGAAGTGAAGCCTAGGACGAGAGAAATACACGAGCTGATTGGAGAAAAATGCGTTGCTCAGAAGATAAAATACATGTCAACTTGTCGTTTTCACAAATTAGATGAGTATCGGTAAAATGTCCGCCAACTTGAGAATGTAGGCCAGGCTCTGTCACGACACTCACACAAATACAAGGGGCCTAGAGGCATTATTGCACCCCCACAGGACCATCAAAGGTGATGCAATGTTCAGTTATTCGGTATCTTACGTGTACACAGTTACTGTCAATCGCTCGTACGACTACCGAACCCTAAAAGGACTCAAGGCCCCACAGAGACCCGAAGTTTCTTTCCAATAAAGTCATACTATTTCCCATACCATGCCCTCCCAGAAAAAAAGTCGCCAAAGGCGATCATTCTTTGGACACAGCATCCTTCGTCGACGCCATAGGCCGGTCGGCCAGGATCTCCTGCTATACCGGTTACTGTAATAACATTTATCTGGACAGTAATCAATGAGTGGCAGCTGCAGTATCATCTGTATGGGTCCACAGTCAGTGCAAGCCTTGGAGCCGTCCGCCTCGAGTTTACCAGCGTCCGAGCTTACATACTGAAATGAAATTAGACTCTTAATCACTCTAGCGTTGCAAATAATTGGCCCGTTTCAGAAACGACTCTGGGCAGAGAAGTGTCGCTGCAAGTCCTGTTGTGGCTGAAGACTCTCTATGGTCAAAAAGGAGAAGGACGTGATGTCTTCAGCAGCTAGAGAGAGCAGTGAGTCTGCCGCCGAAAGAGAACGACGGAGGTCCAACCTCGGAGCGCTGTGGGCATGCACTAGGAGTAGTTGAGGGGAGGTAAGGTGAAATTTCAAACCGCTCAAAGAAAAGGGTGCTGAAACACTGTTTCATAACACATCTTGGCACGCTGAATGCAGTGGGTAAGTCCATTTTCCTAAATGAATTTTTTTTCAACAGTTTTGAATTTTAAATTGTGAAGGTGGCAGGTGTAAAATACAGGGAGCGAAAGACTGCGTAAAATTTGTACAGAAACCAGCTGGCAGTTATAAGAGACAAGGGGCATAAAAGGGAAGCAGTAACTGAAAAGGGAGTGAGACAGAATTGTAGCCTATCCACGATGTTATTCAATCTGTATATTGAGCAAGCAGTAAAGGAAAAAATCCATGGAGAAGAAATGAAAACTTTGCGGTTTGCCGACGAACTTGTAATTCTGTCACAGACAGCAAAGGATCTGGAAGAGCAGCTGAACGGAATGGACAATGTCTTGAAAGGAGGACATAAGATGAACATCAACAAAAGTAAAACAAGGATAATGGAATGTGATCGAATTTAATCTGGTGATGCTGGGGGAATTAGATCAGAAAATGAGACACTTAAAGTAGTAAATGAGTTTTGCTATTTGGGGAGCAAAATAACAGATTATGGTCGAAGCAGAGAGGATATGAAATGTAGAGTGGCTATGGCAAGGAAAGCGTTTCTGAAGAAAAATTTGTTAATATCGAGTAAAGATTTAAACGTCAGGAAGTCTTTTCTGAAAGTATTTGTATGTAGTGTAGCCATGTGTGGAAGTGAAACATGGACGATAATCAGTGTAGACAAGAAGAGAATAGAAGCTTTCTAGATGTGGTGCTACAGAAGAATACTGAAGATTAGATGGCTAGATCACGTAACTACTGAGGTGGTACTGAACAGAATTGGGGAGAAGAGGAATTTGTGGCACAACTTGACTAGAAGAAGGGATCGGTTGATAGGACACACGTTCTGAGGCATCAATGGATCACCGGTTTAGTATTGGAGGGAATCGTGGAGGGTAAAAATCGTAGAGGGAGACCAAGACATGAGTACACAAAGTAGATTGAAAAATGGTTCAAATGGCTGTGAGCACTATGGGATTTAACATCTATGGTCATCAGTTCCCTATAACTTAGAACTACTTAAACCTAACTAACCTAAGGAAATCACACAACACCCAGTCATCACGAGGCAGAGAAAATCCCTGACCCCGCCGGGAATCGAACCCGGGAACCCGGGCGTGGGAAGCGAGAACGCTACCGCACGACCACGAGCTGCGGACTAAGTAGATTCAGAAGGATGTAGGTTGCAGTACTTATTCGGTGATGAAGAGGCTTGCACAGTACACAGTAGCATGGAGAGCTGCATCAAACCAGTCTCTGGACTGGAGACTACAACAACAAAAACAAGTTTTGAAGAAAGTCATTATATTTTGAGACCCTTATATGGAGTTGTTGATTATTACGTGGTGTATTCCAAAAAAAGTTTGGGCCAGAAGTCTTTAAAATTGATGGAGGATTAGCATCTTTTCGTTTCAGCCATAACGATTCTTTCAAAAAGTTGAAGTACAGCTAGTTTTCTGTGCTTAGGTAGATATGTACGGTGCAGAAATTTAATTGAAAGATTACTTCTATATGAATACATCTGTATATATGCATAAACGGTACGTATATCCGTAATTCTGTATGTATATGTGCCTAATGCATGTACATTCAAAATCAACGTAAATAAATAAGGGTAATTATAATTTACACATTTTTCGCAATTTCCACAGCTGCTGATTTACGTTTGCGATGGACTCAGTTCTGAATCGAGTTTTCTAGTCCGAAATGGGCGGTGGCGGGGGCGGGGTGTGACATTCGTAGTTCGAACAGGTGATCAACATCTGAACACGTTCCAGTTACTTTACATAACTTTATTCTTAACCTCGATAGACACATACACTCTAGAGGTAACGCCCCTGATATCTGCCTATTCTAACGCGGCGAGGAAGTCCTGTGTTTGATGAGAACGTGACGGCTGGCGGTCAGAGTCGACCCACAGTCAGCGGAGACGGGAATGAGTGATGTAATATGTACACTCAAAATAAAAAAATGTCCTTTTCGGACTATCAAGTCGTCTTTTTTTCCTTCATACTATGAAAACATTCCTGAATATATTCAATGATAACCAGTAACATCACGTTTGCATTTGAAAAAATAATGATTTTTTTTCAAAACTCCTAAGTTCAAAAACGACGAAAAAATTTTGTGTAGCAAATTGGATTCACCCGTTTCCCTAACTCCTTGCATCCCTCTCTATCTACCTTCCCATCCTCTCTCTGTCTCTGTCTCTCTCTCTCTCTCTCTCTCTCTCTCTCTCTCTCTCTCTCTCTCTTCTTCCATCTGATCCTCCCAATATCAGTATCCACCCCTCCTTCCCTGACGTTATATGCTCAACTCCTCCTCCTCCTTCTCTCTCCACGTTATCATGCTCACCCCAATAGGTAGCTGGTGGTTCTTACTCCCAAAATATTTCTTTCCAGATCGTAACTAAGAAGTCGTTCTAGGGGCTTATGAAGAGCATTTTATCCGTGGATTTGACCATGTACGCACATAACAAATGGAGTTCTGACACATTTAAAGTGTTTCACACGTATTTGTCGACATGTTTCACCTGTATCTCCAGCGAATTTCGCCTTGCAATTTCAGTTTAACAGGGCTTAATGTTTATGACGTTGTATCTCCTGAATTATTTTCTGTGCAACGATATAATTTTGCAGGTACACCCAGTGGTATATGTGTCTAGTGTCTGCTAAATGTGTTGTGAATAGAGTTGATAGTAATGAAGTAATAAATTAAAACGTCACGTATGATATGTCAGTTTTTTACTCATCTCGGTTTTTGTAACATATTTCCTGAACTATGTATAGTAAAATGATATTTATTGCAGGTACATTCAGTGACGTATCTTCGATATAGTGTCCAAAACATGTTGCGAATACAGTTAGTGGTGAAGAAGTAATGGATTAAAACGTAACGCACGATGCGCCAGTTTTTCAAGTATTTGAGCATCTGACGTCATATCTAACTAACTACGTGTCGCACAATGGTATGTTTCTGTAGGTACATTAAGCGGCAGATATGGAAGCTGTATGCAAAAAGTTTTGTCAAGAGAGTTTGTACCAACGAAGTACTAAAATTAAACGACTTGCGTGATGCGGCAGTGTTTACGACCTCATGTCCCCTTAACTATGTTGCGAACAATGATATCATTTTCTGGTACATTCAGCGTTTTACGTGAATACTATTGGCAAAATGTGTTGTGAGTATAGTTAGTACTAAAGGAGCAATAAATTAAAACTTATGCAGCAGTTTTACTACACGAACAGCGAAAATGTAAGTGTGAGGATCGTCAGCGATAAAAAGTTAGTAAAGGTTTGCAAGTATGTGTATAATGAACAGAAAGTCTCTAAGAGCTCTCAGTCCCAAGTAATGAATAAATGATAGGTATTCGCACATCATGGGCTGAAGTACCAAATTTGGCTGAAATCGGTCCACTGGTCTAGAAGGAGGTGTGGAACATGCATATGTACATCCATTTTTATAATTCACATGCGCAATATTATTAATTTTCCCACAAAAGAACGACGTAATGGCGTGTAAAACCGAACTGCCGGTGGATTTCTTTCCACAGTGTTAGAACGCTACCTCACACTTAAACTGCTTTTGACTTTCATACATTGATTTGTTTGTCACTTGCATGTGGCTTCCCCTCTGTCCGTTGTTAGTATCGTTTATTTTGGCAACAGAAATACGAGATCTGTTCAAAAAATTCCAGAACATTCGTAATTTCGCGCCATTGGTGTGTTGGAACGAAATGCGATTGGCATCATTCAACAAGCCTGTGTTTAATGTGTACTTGTCGTAAGTTCCATTGTAGCATGTCAGTTATCGTTCAGTACCATATTAAGTATAACGTTGTGTCACACAGTTTGCGAGATGACAAAGTTCGAGGTGCAACGCATCTGCAATAAATGCTGCGAGAAACTCGAGAAAACCTTTACAGAGACACACCAAGTGGTGCAGGAAGCTTACGGTGGCCATAGCTTAACCCGTAATCCGTGTTACGAATGATTCACGGGGTTTAAAAATGGCAGGAGGGAAGTTAAAAGTGGCTCTCGATTAGGACGCCATTCGACGTCTAGAGATTGCAGGAGACTGTAACATTTCAGTTGGATCACGTCATGAAATCCTGACATCATCATCTTGGAATGCCGCCAAGTTCGTCCAACGGCTCATGAGTCAAGACGATGAAGGCCTTCTTCTAGCAGTCTGTAAAGAGATTTTGGATCGCGAAAATGAGAACGAGGTGTTCCTTAAGAGAATCGTAACTGGTGGCTAGACGTGGGTCTACGTTTATGATGTTGAGACCCAACTTCAGTCTTCACAATCGATCCGGAAACTTTCTCGAAGACGGAAGAAAGATCGTCAGGTCAGGTCAAACGCGAAAGCCATGCTGATAGTTCTCTGACTTTGAAGGGTTAGTTCATCATGAATTCGGGCCACAGGGACAAACTGTTCATCCGTCGTACTTTCGGGTCGTGTTGTGAAACTTGCGAGAAAATGTGAGAAGTAAACGGTCAGAAATGTGGCGAGGCAATTCATGGCCTTGACATCACGATAATGCACCCACAGATTCATCCCTGTTGCTGCATAACTATTGCACAAAAAACTAAATCACTGTGCCGCTTCATGCTCTGTACTCTCCAGACCTGGGTCCTGACGATTTTTTTGATTTCGAAAGTTGAAAACTTCGTTGAAAGAACGAAGATCAGTCATGATAGACGAGATAAAAGAAAATTCACAGACGGACGAAAGTTAAAGATGACCCTCGTTCAGGACGCCTTTCGACGTCTACCGACAACTCCAATCCAGCCAATCCGCCAAAAGGCGTACGAAGACTGCTTCCGGAAGTGCAAACGGCTTTCAGAGATACCATGCACAATAAGTAAAAGGTAGAATTGGAAAAATTTTGTGGTCAAAGATCCGGATTTTTTTGAACAGACCTCGTACATGAATTCTGAGGAGACTATTGCCATCACGGTCTGTTGACATTAGTTTCGCAGGTAGGATTTCGTTTACCTGCTTACAGGAAATTTGAAACAGTCAGGATACATGACTAGATACTTTATTTGCATCTTTTGAGCAAGAAGCAACATCGCTAGAGGTGGACAGCAGCAAATAGGCTGGAGCTTGCGAATGTAGAGGGTGCACATAAAATTCGGGAACACTTTCAATTATTTACTGCACAAGAACGAAACATTTTTTTACAGATATCATACATATGTCATTTTGAAGAGAAACACTGAAAGATTTTTTTTTCATGTATACCGCCACAGCGTAGTTTCGTAATTTGCCGATAGTGAGCGCTAATCGCAAACATGGCGAGTTCAGGTGCGGAGCGAGCGTTCCGTGTGTTGGAGTTCGACAAAAACAAGTGTGCTATAGCCGTTCAACGGATGTGTAGAACCAAGTACGTTAAGAAGCCAGCAACAAGGAAGGCCATTTACCACTGGCACAGCAAATTCGTTGCGACGTGTTGCTTGTGCCCGGCCAAGAGAAGCGGACGTCCCAGTGTGAGTGAAGTGAACGTGGAGCAGGTACGAGAGACATTAACTAGGAGTCCAAAGAAATCGGTGCGTCGTGCACCCCGTGAACTCGAAATGGCTCCAATGACAGCGTGGAAAGTCCTGCGAGGGAAGCTGTCTATGAAACCATTCAAATTGAAGTTAGTGCAGAAGCTCAATAACGACGACATAGACAAGTGTTCTGAGTTCTGTTCGCAGTTGTAGCAATTGAATGATGATAGGGATGACTTATTTTTAGCGACGAAGCCACTTTTCACCTAATGGGAAAGTGAAGAGGCATAATTGTCAAATCTGGGGTACAAAGCATCCACACGAATACACTGAATTTGAGCGTGATTCCGCAAAGGTAAATATTTTTTACGCCTTGCTACGTCGAAAACTTTACAGGCCGTTCTTCTTCGCCGAGAGCACTGTTACTGGATATTCCTACTTGGACGTGTTGCAGCAATGGCTGATACCTCAAATGCCATCGGCTCTCCGTTCAACTTTCAGCAGGCTGGTCCTCCACCCCATTTTCATCGTGAAGTTCGTGTGTACCTGAACACGGAGCTACCGAATCGATGGATCGGCCGTGCTACAGAAGGGGACCTTTGTTTCATGAAATGGCTTCCCCGATCACCGGATCTCACTCCGTGTGACTTTTTTCTGTGGGGACACATTAAAGGTCTGGTGTATGTATTGCCTCTACCACGTGGTGTAGCAGAGTTCTGGGAGAGAATATGGGAAGCGACTACCACAGTCGACGATGTCATGCTGGGACGGGTATGGCATGAATTCGATTAGCGTTTTGTCGTCTGCCGAGTCACTCATGGTTCGCATATCGAATGTTTGTAAGGAAAAACTTTAAGAGTTTCTCTTCAAAATGTACTATTGAAACCTTCCCGTCACCTCGATATCTCTTTTTTCTACCCAACCTTCCCTTCTACAATAACCTCTGAATCTTTCCTTAGGATTTCTATCTCTTGCTTAATAATAACAAATGAAATCTTCCATTTGAAATTTATTCTTTTTCTCAGTCTTCGCATACAAATTTAATTGCTGCTTATTAAACGTGATTTTCTGATTATTTCGACGAAACGTAGAATGTGTCGTCGTCGTGGCCCTCAGTCGTTACCTGCAATAACCCAAAACTGTTCCTTACCTTTTTTACTGTTACTGGATCGCCATCTGACTGCTGCATCGAACTGCGACATGAATATACTCACTTTGGTTTACTATACTCTATTAACTGCTGGTGGGCTGTCATAATAAGTGGCTGCATTTATTACCAAAGCTGACGTTATTCTTTAACAGTAAAGCTGACGTTATTCTTTAATTAATTTGACTGAAGTTACGTAATTCATAGTTACACTTTTTCTTGACAACAGTAAAATTTTTGCAAAGTCTTGCGTCGATGGTTTTTGGGATGGATTATAATCAGTAATGCAACATTGCTGGCAAAAATTAATTATATTCTGAAAACGCTACATATATTGTTGTTGGTAATGAAATGATTTTACAAACTTTCAAATGGGACTTACAATAATCTTACAACTAGCATTGCGCAGACATTCCTTCAGTAGTCTTGAATTTCGCAAAGAACATAATTCAATAATATTAGTTCCTCTTATGATAATAGTTAGTTGATGTCTCTGTACATCCGTTTATAATCTCTTGTAAATCATAGCTGGTGGCTGGCAGGCACACTGCTCCTCTCAACCACTCGCTTCAGACCTGCTACCAACTCGCGTCACATCTCGCTTACTACTGACTTCCTATGAACGCTAAAGTGCGGTCTATCCTGCCAACAATAATGCTTTCTGGTGCAAACAATCCCTGCTACCATTACAAAATGTATCAATACGCGGTCTTCCCGCTCTTTTCTTAAAATGTATCCATACGCGGTCTCTCCTGCCCTTTTTAAAATTATATCGATTTGCGGTCTCTCTTGCCAACAATACTTTGGTGCAGACATTCCCTGCTACCACAATTATTTCCAACGTAAGAAATATTAATTATTCCTACTTAATCCTATTCATAAAATATAAACATATTTCATAAATTGTGGTTTGATAATAGACAATAGAAATATACACGTCTTACAACATGTATGACATCTCTACAATGTGCAATAAATAATAGAAAGTGTTCTCGGACTTTATGTACATCCTGTATTTCCCTTACGGATGGACCACAGTGCCGCCGATGGCAAGTGACTTCTAGGTAGCACCGAGCCGGTCCACGTGCGACGCGAGCCGCAGACGCAGACATCCGGGGCGAGCAGCAGAACGCCAGCGCCGGGCGCTTCGGCCCTTCGTCTCTCCGGCCGGCGGATCTGACAGCGCCAAACGGCCGTTCATCTGCCAATTTGCAATGCTGATGCATATCTGCTGCGCGGACCGCGCCGCGCCGCGCACCGCCTCCCTGCTCGCATGTGATCCACTGCGTAATAACGCAATTTCCCGTCGCCGAGAACCCGCCGGCTGCGAATAACGTAAAATAATACGACCGCTGTCCCAAATGGAGATAGCCGCTCTAATGATCCCAGTTCAAACGTCGATGAACGGCCGGCCACTCCGGTCCTATTCGGTGCAAAGTGCCGACACCGCCACACGATACCAGGGAAAAAGAAAGAAAAAAAAAAAAAGATACGGCAGGTTTAACCCTGCGATAGGTGTCCCGAGTTCTCTCCCTACATCTACATTTATATTCTGCTGTTGATAGGAACGGAAATTGGGTAGTGTAGCACTGAATTGCCACATGCTATTCATTCTAGCACGATATACATGATAATACAGCATTTGGCACAGTACATGTTCGACTTCCATTTTCCTCAACCTCCTTTTCAAATACTTTGTACACAACTGTTTATTGCAGGCCTTTGGCTCTGGCAATAGCACATATACTGTAGTTTTTGGGTGTATAGTGCGAGAGATCTCGCTGCCTTCCTCTTATTTTCATTCGAACAGTGAAGCAAAGAAGAGTTTATTTCATTTAAAAATCCCATTTATCGACATCCAGGCGCTACAGCATATCTACTCCGATCAGCATCCTGCCCTCGAGCTACCTACGCACGTCCGCTCACCTTGGAGGCCTCAAAACGCCTGCCACCCTTGAAAAAAATGGACAGGCTGCCGAGAGAGGAACCCATAAATAGTGCTACAGTCTATGACATTGTATTCTCAACTTCGGAATATTTCTGATGTTAACTCGATCAAGGGCAGGTTCTCATTTAAATGAGCAAAAAGTAGGCAATGTTTGGAAATTTTTTTTCGAGACAATGAAAGGACATACCAAGCATCTGTTTGGCTATTATGACTGATTATACTTTGAACTCTGTTTTGGATACAAAAAAAAATTGCGCCTGTAATTACAATTTGATCAAGGGCTTGCGAATCTGAAGCACGCTGACTGCGTGCAGTGTAGTCCCTTAGGAGTTATCTGATATCAAAAATGGATAACATCAGTCGATACTGCATTAAACGTATGGGAGCTTAAACCTAAACACAATGAAATAACCTAAAATTTAAGGAAATGGTACTAACACAAACTTTGAGTTCGATTTGTGTTTTTTTTTACTCTTTATGGCTTTACAAAAAGTAGTTAATATTAACAAATTTCGAATACCATAGGTATAAGCCCCCAAAGAAAAGTGTTTACTTTTCGGAGGTCAAAGGCAGAAGTAAATAGTTTGAACCTCTTTCATTTTCTGCCGCAAGCAGTTTTTAAAAATCGTTTTTCGAGAAAAACCTATTAAAATTTTGCGGAAAACTTTTATATCTATTATTAGTTCAATTTGCATAGAAACTACTTTTTTTATATATTTTTTGTTGGCGCTGAACACAAATATTAATTTATATTTTCAAGATTCAAAATGGCTAATCCAATATGGCAGACCAAAAACAATCTTTTGACCAGTTTTGACCAAAATAAGTGTTTCCGTTACTTATGTTTAGTCTGCAATTCCAGTACCGCATATCCACCCTTACTTTACCTCGAATTGTTCGTGGAGAGTAATTTCCTCGTTCTTCTTGGCGAGAATAGTTGATCTCGCCGAACTGGATATGTTGCTTTCGGCAGCCTGGACACGTTGTTCGTCAGCTTTTTCGGCGAATGTGTTGGCATGCATACTGCAATGTAATTCATTTTGTAAACGTGTCTTACTACACAAGTTTTCTACAGGAGCCAAGCGTCTCCGGCTAAGCGCGTCCCACGGGGGACGTGACACTGCTTTGAACAGTGGGCTGTAGAAACTTCTATAATGTAGTGATTAAAAACCCTTTCCGTCCCAACATTCTAAACACGTATACCTTTCAACAAATGCAATAAAAAGTCGAATTTTCGAGCATCGAATTTTCGAGCATTTTGAATGAGAACTTGGCCTATATTACGAAGAAATTTGCCTGTTTGAGTCGTAGACAGTATAACATGCGGAAGTTTGAGTCAGTCCTGAAAGCTTGCTCACACAGCCAAAGTGTTTCTAGCGACTGCTACCGAGAAGTGGGAAATTCGGATTCGAGTCCTAGTCTCGCACAAATTTTCAGGTGTGACCAATAGGTAATGTCTTCATACATAATGCAGCTAATGTCAGAAAGATTCTGTAATTGCAAACAAAATTTCGTAAATTTGGTACAGTTGCAAGTTCATAGCCAATGTCTTTTCCTTCTAACATTGATAAAAATTAGTAACCTATTACAATCACTGATGGGAGCGTAGTAGTTATACCGGACAGGATGACCTGCCCAGTTGCAGGGACGACCCTGCGGACCACTATGAGTGCCAATAGTGACACTTCCGCCTATCTCATAGTGTAAGCTATCTTATCTAGAATGAACAACCAAAGAAACTGGTACACCTGCATAATATGGTGTAGGGCCTCCGCGAGCAGGCAGAAGTGCCGTAACACGACGTGGTATGGATTCGACTAACGTCTGAAGTAGTGCTACAGGGAACTGATCCATGAATACTGCAAGGCTGTCCACAAATCCGTAAGACATCCCAGATATGCTCAATAATGTTCACGTCTGGGGAATTTTGTGGCCAGCGTAAGTGTTTAAACTCAGAAGAGTGTTCCTGGAGCCACTCTACAGCAATTCTGGACGGGTGGGGTATCTCAAAGACCTGCTGGAATTGCCCAAGTCCGTCGGAATGTACAATGGACATGAATAGATGCAGGTGATCAGACGGGATGCTTACGTACGTGTCACCTGTCGGAGTCGTGTCTATAAGTATCAGAGGTCCCATATCACTCCATCTACACACGCCCCACACCATTACAGAGCCTCCGCCAGCTTGAACGTTCCCTGCTGACAGGCAGGGTCCATGGATTCATGAGATTGTCTCCATACCTGTACACGTGTATCGCTCGATACAATTTGAAACGAAGCTCGTCCGACCAGGCAACATGTTTCCAGTCCAAAGTCGGTGGTAACGGCCCAGGCGAGATGTAAAGCTTTGTGTCATGCAGTCATCAAGGGTCCATGAGTGGACCGTTGGCACCGATAGCCCATATCGATGATATTTCGTTGAATGTTTAGGACGCTGACATTATTGATAGCCCAGCTTGTAGTATTTTAAGGAAGGCTTGTAATTCTGTCGTGCTGAATCATTCTCTTCAGTCGTCGTTGCTCCAGTTCTTGCAGGACCTTTTGCCGGCCACAGCGATGTCAGAGATTTTATCTTTTACCGGATTCTTGATATTAACGGTACACTCGTGAAATGGTCGTACGAGAAAATCCCCACTTCATCGCTACGTCGGTGATTCTATGTCTCATCGCTCGTGCGCCGATTATAACACCATATTCAAACTCACTTAAATCTTGATAACTTGACATTCTAATAGCAGTAACCGATCTAACAACTGCGTCAGACTCTTGTTGTCTTATATAGAGTTGCCGACCGCAGCACCGATTTTGCCGTTTTAAATATGTCTGTATTTGAATACGCATGCCTACACCAGTTTCTTTGGCGCTTCAGTGTCGGTTAATAGTTACAGCTACAACCCAATTGACTATGGTGTCGTAAGAAATACGAACATCCTGTAATTATAGTAATTTCAGTAGTTAAAAATTGGTTATTGTTATTTATTTTGGTCATACTACACTGCGGAACAAATTAAAGGCTCACTTTTCGTTGATGCCTACAATCTCCCTGTGTAATCGTACAAAATAGCGGAGCCCTGTGGCGTCACCCTTGTGATCCGCGACGCTTCACACAGCAGGGTGTCGACACATGCCAAAAAAAGACCACAGATCATAATATGTCGACGTACATTCTAAGGTGTGTTAATAATGTCACATTCGCACCAGATTTCAGAAAAGTTCTGTCCAACACCACCTAGGACATGTCACACGATGAGAGACTCGTCATAGACCCTCTTACCAACAATTCACTTCTATCACAAATTTCGAAGCCAGCTTAGCACGGTAGCTCCTCCAGCGCCTGAGGGTAGTCAAACCATGCCGAAGGGGTGTCGAAGGTGTTGCCTAAGCCTTAGGCGCTAGAGCAGCCTCCAGGCTGATTTGGTGTCGAAACTCTGGGAAGTATATTTCCAACGTGCTCAGCAAAGATGAGTGAGTGACTCTGAGTCTGTTGATGAACTGTGAGTTCCTAAAGGGACCCTTTGCCGATTTATTTACGCACCTGTTAATGTTGCAATCCCGCGTGATCACACCACAGGAGGGGGGAAAAACAGGAAGCCTGAAAAATCATACGTATGCTTCGCTGTTTCGGATAACGTTCTAATTTCGCTGAATTGTTCTGACCGGTCCCTAGCGGTTCCAGCCTGTACACCAGAATAGAAGCTGTGGTCGCGCTGTGCCCTAAAATGGTCAAATTACGTTCAGTGAATATGCAGCCTCACAATGTCCTTCGAGAAGGGCTGAAACGTCTGAGAGAGACAGCAGTGTCAAAAGCTGTCAAGATTATCTTCCTGTTGATCATCGCACTGCAAAGTGTTTTCGACCTCGCACTGTCTGTGAATCAACGTTCCACGGAAAGGGGCGGATCCACTGACGCCCTTTATACTACGCTCCCAGGCGTTTCCGTGTCGATTCTGAGCGGCGAGGTGTGAGAAACGTTTCCCTCGGCCCCTCATAAAAAAACAGTGTTATTTGTAAACTGGGTGTAGTGGTTCTGACGTCCATTGCAGAGACTTCAATTAGGGTTGGCTGGTTGGTTGATTTGGGGAAGGGGACCAAACAGCGGGGTCATCGATCCCATAGGGTTTGGGAAAGATGGGGAAGTAAGTCGGCCGTGCCCTTTCAAAGAAACCATTCCGGCATTTGCCTAAAGCGATTTACGGAAAAACTAAATCAGGATAGCTGGCAGTAGGTTTGAGCCATCATCCTCAAAAGGAGGGGTGTAATGTGGGTAAGAGGGGCTGTGACGACCTTCCCATCGTGTGACACGTCACCTGATAGACTTGGGCAAGATTGTGGTGAATTTGGTCCTAGTGTGACGTTATTAACCCATCTGACAGCACAATGCACTTCTGAACTGCGGTGACGTCACAGGGAGGACTGTGGTGACGTCACAGGGAGGATGTAGGCTTCTCTGGCCTAAAGTTCAAACTTATACGTCGCAATGGGAAACATTTATGGGGTTTCAAAAAAGTGACCCTGTAATTCAATGTAATAATACTTTGGCCGAGTGTAGATACGTAAGAAAATACTCTCCGACGACATTAGTACACTTGGCCTCCAGTGGCTGTTGTCGCAAAAGACACGTGGTCGCTTCACAATAGACAAGTATAGTGATGTTTAAGGAGAACGCATGGCGCTGCCTATACTATCAAATGTCTCAGCGTATTGTCGTGTAATATCATAATAAAAACTCGCGATATGCTGACGAATAGTACTTACTCCCAGATGTAATAATATCGTGGCCGACTAATATTAGCTTATAATGTACACAAATAGTGCCAGACATTTCACAGATACATTTTTTCTGACTTCCATTTCGACAAACTGTTATGCGAATACAACACCTTTCACTTTTTTGTGGCGAGTTGCTTATCTGAATTCGCAGACGCTATCTTTCTCTCGCCAGCAGGCCGCCAAGGGGTGCAATAAGTAAAAAAAGTGGAAAACGAAAAGGGAAATTATTCATCTGAAAACTGAACTCGTACGCTGTTGGTGGGTGGGTACACGCAGATCCCGGCGCAGGGAGACGGGAAAGGAATGCAAATAGGCCGCCTCCGTAATGGAGGCGCTATCTGACGAGTTTAAGCGACCGGAAACACGCAGTAACAAAGTGCTTCTCCCGGCCGCCGCCAGAGCGCAGCGGTGCGCGCGCGCTCGCGCCCAGCACAAAAGGCCTTTGTTGCGGGCGCTTCTGTTATGCGCGAGTCTGCGAGATAGTTTCCCGTTCCTACCGCCGGGCCGTTCCTCTCATCTTTTTGCATAAATTGCGCATGCATATTTCCTGCGAAAGGCCTTTTAAATGTGAGTTACTTATTCAAGAAGATAAAAAACTAATGTGTGGTGCTGTATTGCAAGAGGTAATACGAAACTCGGGTGCTCTATTCAGTCGCCTATGAACGGGCAAATATGTGTTTCTTTCGGTCGGTCATTATTGAAGGTAACACAAGACTTTCGTTTCACACGTTTTACTGCAGTAATACCGTGTGAAAACTCTTTGTCCTCTACCCTTCTGTTTCATTCATTCAAGACAAATTTCAGGATTTATAACATCACCGAAGACGTCGTGTGTCCGTTTGGCTACACAGTAGTCAGTAAGAAAAAATCAGTCTTTCAATATCACTAGCAGAAAATTACACGAAAACTTAAGTTATGAGGGCTATTCTGAAAGAGAGGAACGATCGGTCGCAAAATGGAAACCACTATGAAAAACCGACGAGGCTTATCACAAACGTTTTGGGCAGTGACTCTAGTATTACCGTCGATCGCATCAAGACGCACTTTTCAGGTGTGAGCGCACTGTGACCGAGTAAAGGTGCCTAGAACAACAATGTCTCCCGCCAAGTAGGAGCACCCACTGAGAGGCTTCGCCTTACTGAATGCAGCCCACCTGACACAACTGCCACGCACTTCCTTCTTCATGGCAATTCTCAGCCGCACTCTGCAGGGGCAGTGAAGACGCTCCTGCAGCCTTTTCCATGGGAAGTGTTCGATCACCCACCCACAACACAGCCCTAATTGGCTCGTCCTGAGTGTCATCTCTGTTCGTATGAAACGCTGGATATGAAGACAACACTTGGGCACAGGGTACGCGATATAGACCAGCATAGAGAATTATCGTAAGGCACAGGTAGCTGCCTTCTATGACGATGGTGTTGGAAATTTGGTATAACGCTCTGACAAATGTCTAAGCAGGAGTGGAAACTATGTAGAGAAGTACCTGGAAGGTGTAGCTAAATATGCAAAGAAAACAGTTTTGATTTTCACTGTGGTTTCCATTTCGCGACCGATCGTTCCTTACTTTCCGAACAACCCTCGTATATACAACAGTGGTCAAGTGTACGTCTTTAAATGTTAAGGAACCCAGCAAAGTTTCATGCAATGCCATTTGTAGGTATGGCGATTGTGGGCTTGTCATTTCAAACTAAATTTGTGCTAGACACATAGAATTAATGCCATTACTGTCTATGGGCATTGATTTCAATCAAAGGGCAACACTGAAAAATTTTGTTGGACCTGCATTCAAATCCCGGGCTCCTGGTTACTAGGCAAACGTGTTGACCACTGGATAAGTTCAAAATTTGGGTCTCACAGTAGGCGTGTTAGGGTAGATCATGTATGTAGTTTCACTGATGGATGGTGCAGTGTCAGCGTATGTGCCTAGTAAGCAGAAGAGCCGGGTTGAAATCTCGATCTGGCCATTGATTTAAATCAGTGCCCACAGATAGTTACTGTCTTTAATTCCTTTGTGTCTTGATTCATAAAGGCTGTGAGATCAAAACCAGAACGTGCTTAAACCACAATTTTTTGAAGTAACTTTCAAATTTTTATTACACCTTTCTAAGCTTAACATTTTTGAAATTTTGATTCAGATAAGTGCAATAGAGTACCATTGACGGTCCAAGGTGATACAAAGACGTCACATTTCCAGACTCATCAGAATGGGACCATGTATACCACTTGTAGAAACTTCATGTCTTTTCAACATGCAAGGCACCTGGAACCAGACAACTTTGTAGTACTTCGACTCATCGTGTACGAAAATGAGAGCTGATCTAAACAGTCAGTTTCAGAGCAATTTGCTGTTTACTTATCAGTAACAAGTTCAGAGTAAGTGTCTCAGTTATACTACAGAGAAAATATCTGTAACCAACTCCGTAATATTGTTGATTGTCCTCACAGTCTTCCACGCAGAATGCTCATCATGAGCAACATTCGCTTTACTAAATTTTAGATTTAATACTTGAATTACTTCTGTAGGCGAAACAAAGTAAAGAACATTATTTGCAAGTTAGAAATAATTTCATTATAACCCTTATATGTGTATTTATTATTTGTTCCAATTCAAAGATTTAAACAACAATCGACTGCTGAGGATGTTCCTTCTTAAAGGATATTAGCTTCGATAAATCTAGAATGCAATAATTTGTACTTACTTGTTTCAGCTTGATGGACGCGTCTGAATTAGAGATATATTGCTTAATAAAATGTGAACTATCAGTGCAAAAGTTTGTCGTCGATCCAATCTTCAGTGCCCTTTCGAAGTTAATTAATGTATTGGTAGATTTATTACACTATCCTACATCATTCTCTGTTTCAGGTCCAGTGGTCTAGAGGTAATGTGACTGTATGGATAAAACCGAGAGGCATCGAATCGGGGTCGGACGATTGGGATTTTAAGGCTGTCTCTAAGTAGCCCTTCATCTCTCAACGATGTGAAGAAACGTCAAGAATGACATGTCGTTTGGATTTCACCGGTTGGATAGTTGGAGTAGATTAGTGACAGACAAGTCGCCAAAGTGGTGTCAATTTGAAAGACTACCAGTCGGCCTCTGAGCCACATTCTGATTTATGTAAATTACGTTTAATAATTACAAGAATAACACTTGAATGCTGCATTTGAAAATAACATACTGTTAAAGGATTAAGTGGATCAGGTGCAAGAACAGAATTACAAAAATACTTTGTAATTACTTCTTTTTCCACAAAATACAACTATTCTGAATCAAACCTTCAATGCTTGTATTTCTCAAATCACATTCCAAAACAACCATCCGTCTACCAGTCTAACAGTACGAATGAAGGTAAAGGAAGTAATGTGTTGAAAGGTCGTTTTTTGTTTTCCTTGAATAACTCGGAGACTATCGTTGATATTGAACATGTTTCTTGATACCGAATAAAAGGTAATTAAACTTCCCACAAAAAGTCCTATTCACTTTTTCTCTAGACCTAATAGTTTAACCATTGCTGGGGATCCAAAAATGGCACATTATTGAAATTAGTGTTTTAATGATTTAAAACAACTGTTTAGTGCTAAATGAGGTGGGTTAAGATCAAATATTAAATGTCTGTTCCATTTCTAGGTGCAGTGGAGCCTTGTTAAGGGATAAATTGTGTTCTGGAAGCGTAAAAGGCAAGATGGCGGGGATGGAGTGTAGAAGCGCGAGAAGTGAATGGTCAGTTTCTGGTCATACATTTCCCTCCTTCGTAAGTCTAGAAAATAGAGATCGAGCAGGCAATTCCTAAATATGCTTATCCCACTACATCACTAGATGCAACTATAGGATGTTTCACAAAGCTATACCGGCCTTCTTCAGCGCGCCTTATGAATTAGCTTTCCACATAGTGCATTACCACTAGATGAAATACAGCTATGGGATAATAACAATACTAACGCGGGTAAGGCATATGGGCAAAGGCTACATAAATCTGCGCACACGGTTCTACACTAATAGAGGCGAATTTGAATCTTATACATCCTGTGTGGCAGCTGTAGCGTTTCTCCAGCAAAGGCAATTTCCCCCTTCAAGCAACGCTCGCTTTTCGGTTTACAGATAGGCTATAACTTCCCATCATTTCCTCTTCAGTTCTCTTACGTGAGTGTACAAAATGGCTTCACTGAGCTCGTGTTTATATAGCTTATTATGTGGGTACTTACACTATGAGATCAATAGTATCCGGACATCCCGAAAAAACATACGTTTTTCATATTAGGAGCGTCGTGCTGCCACCTACGGCCAGTCACTCCATTTCAGAGACCTCAGTAGATATTAGACATCGTGAGAGAGCAGAATGGGGCACTCCACGGAACTCTACGACTTCGAATGTGGTCACGTGATTGAATATCACTTGTGTCATAAGTCAGTACGAAAGATTTCCACACTCCTACACATCCCTAGGTCCACTGTTTCCGATGTGATAGTGAAGTGAAATGAAATGTCGTGTGGCTAGGGCCTCCCGTCGGATTGACCGTTCGCCTGGTGCAGGTCTTTCGAGTTGACGCCACTTCGGCGACCTGGGCGTCGATGGGGATGAAACGATGATGGTTTGGACAACAAAACATCCAGTCCCTGACCGGAGAAAATCTCCAACCCAGCCGGGAATCGAACCCGGGCTCGTAGGATTGACAGTCTATCACGCTGACCACTCAGCTACCGGGGGCGGACGATAGTGAAGTGAAAACGTGAAAGGACACGTACAGCACAAAAGCGTACGGGCCGACCTCGTCTGTTGACTGACAGAGACCACCGACATTTAAACAGGGTCGTAATGTGTAGTACCAAGACATCTGTCCAGACCATCACGCAGGAATTCCAAACTGCATCAGGATCCACTGCAAGTACTATGACAGTTAGATGGGAGGTGATAAAACTTGGATTTCACGGTCGAGCAGCAGCTTTAAGCCACACATCACGCCGGTAAATGCCAAACGACGCCTCGCATGGTATAAGGAACCTAAACATTGAACGATTGAACAGTGGAAACAGTTGTGTGGAGTGACGAATCACGATACACAATGTGGCGATCCGATGGCAGGGTGCAGGTATGGCGAATGCCTGGTCAACGTCATCTGGCAGCGTGTGTAGTGCCAACAGTAAAATTAGTAAAATCCGGAGGTGGTGGTGTTATGGTGTTGTCATGTTTTTCATGAGTGGAAGCTGTCATCAAGGGTAAGGGTGGGCCAACATGATACTGAATTCCAGCTCTGCCGATGGAGGGCGCCAGGAACTTGTAAGTCATTTTTAACCCGGTGTCCATATACTTTTGATCACATAGTGTATTTGCACCCCTTACTGTTTTGCGTGGCACTATCACAGCATATTCCTACATTGATATTTTAAGCACCTTCTTGCTTCCCGCTGCTAAAGATAAAATCGGGGATGCCGATTGCATCTTTCAACACGATCGAACACTTGTTCATAACACACAGCCTGTGGCGGATTGTTACACAACAATAACATCCCTGTAATGGAATGGCCTGCACAGAGACCTGACCTGAATCCTACAGAACACCTTTGGGATGTTTTGGAACGCCGGTTTCGTGCCAGGCCTCACCAACAGACATCGATACCTCTCCTCAGTGCAGCACTCCGTGAAGAATGGTCTCCCATTCCCCGCGAACACTTCCAGCACCTGACTGAACGTGTACCTCTTAGAGTGGAAGCTGTCATCAAGGGTAAGGGTGGGCCAACATGATACTGAATTCCAGCTTTTCCGATGGAGGGCGCCAGGTACTTGTAAGTCAATTTTAGCCCGGTGTCCATATACCTTTGATCACATAGTGTATTTGCAGTTAATGAACTGTCTCTAATATAAAATACGTTACAATGAACAGTGGCTGAGAAGTGCATAATTTGTAAATGTGATGTTGTCAATGATCTTCGTGGTGTTGAGGGAAAGAGATAGGGTAGCTGAATGTGGCACCTTGCTGTTGCTGACAGCGTATCGTAGTGCCGTGCAGTTTTGTTGAGGTAACTTGTAGATAAATTAGTGAATTACTAGAAAAATAGTGAACTTCTTTCACTATTTTTCACTTATAATTCTGCTACTGGTAGACTCAATAAGCCTCTTGGATTCAAGAATTGTTGGTACTTGTAGAGTAGGCTGCACTGAGTGGAGCCATGCACCACACATACACAGTGTACCATGCAAGATGGGTGTGACTATGTCTAGTGGAATGGAACTGATCATGTTCAAGGCTATAACATTAATCTGCTGTAATGAATTAGTTGACATATGTTGAAATAACCAGTTTTCCATTACACGTACGAGGATTAATTGGATTCCAGAGGGAGATGGTGATGATGATGATGATGATTGGCTTGTGGGGCGCTCAACTGCGCGGTGATCAACGCCTGCACAAAGTGCCAATTTTTACACAGCCCAATTTTTTACACAGTCCAAAGTAGACATTTTCACGAATAATGATGAGGATGATGAAATGATGATGACAATACCCAGTCCCCAGGCAGAGAAAATTCCCAACCGGGCCGGGAATTGAACTACTAGACCATGAGCTTTGGATGCAGAGGGAGGCAATTTAAGCATCTGGGAGTCTTCAGATTTTTGGCGACGCGCTTGGTACCCATCATGCTGTGCAAAGTACTGCAGCCAGTGATAGAGGAGACAATGAAATCGACATTGTCGAACATATAGTGCCAGCAGGCTACCCTCTGGACAGGCTCGTAAGTGTGGTAGGTGTCTGCAAGTTCCGCATGTTGAAAATTTGTACACAAAAGCTCATTTACCAGCTGCTCGCCATATAAGAATGAGCTAAGTGAAGTTATTTTGTCTACTCACAAAAGAGAACTGGACAGGAAATGCTGAGGATGTACAACCCGTCGGCAAAAAGAAAAAAATAGCATCGGTCACGTCGCCTTTCCGTGAAAAGCGCTACTGATGCCGTACGGGATGACTAAGATTCAATTTCCCTCTACCAGTCAAGAATAGTGTGCACAGATATACACTCCTGGAAATGGAAAAAGAACACATTGACACCGGTGTGTCAGACCAACCATACTTGCTCCGGACACTGCGAGAGGGCTGTACAAGCAATGATCACACGCACGGCACAGCGGACACACCAGGAACCGCGGTGTTGGCCGTCGAATGGCGCTAGCTGCGCAGCATTTGTGCACCGCCGCCGTCAGTGTCAGCCAGTTTGCCGTGGCATACGGAGCTCCATCGCAGTCTTTAACACTGGTAGCATGCCGCGACAGCGTGGACGTGAACCGTATGTGCAGTTGACGGACTTTGAGCGAGGGCGTATAGTGGGCATGCGGGAGGCCGGGTGGACGTACCGCCGAATTGCTCAACACGTGGCGCGTGAGGTCTCCACAGTACATCGATGTTGTCGCCAGTGGTCGGCGGAAGGTGCACGTGCCCGTCGACCTGGGACCGGACCGCAGCGACGCACGGATGCACGCCAAGACCGTAGGATCGTACGCAGTGCCGTAGGGGACCGCACCGCCACTTCCCAGCAAATTAGGGACACTGTTGCTCCTGGGGTATCGGCGAGGACCATTCGCAACCGTCTCCATGAAGCTGGGCAACGGTCCCGCACACCGTTAGGCCGTCTTCCGCTCACGCCCCAACATCGTGCAGCCCGCCTCCAGTGGTGTCGCGACAGGCGTGAATGGAGGGACGAATGGAGACGTGTCGTCTTCAGCGATGAGAGTCGCTTCTGCCTTGGTGCCAATGATGGTCGTATGCGTGTTTGGCGCCGTGCAGGTGAGCGCCACAATCAGGACTGCATACGACCGAGGCACACAGGGCCAACACCCGGCATCATGGTGTGGGAAGCGATCTCCTACACTGGCCGTACACCACTGGTGATCGTCGAGGGGACACTGAATAGTGCACGGTACATCCAAACCGTCATCGAACCCATCGTTCTACTATTCCTAGACCGGCAAGGGAACTTGCTGTTCCAACAGGACTATGCACGTCCGCATGTATCCCGTGCCACCCAACGTGCTCTAGAAGGTGTAAGTCAACTACCCTGGCCAGCAAGATCTCCGGATCTGTCCCCCATTGAGCATGTTTGGGACTGGATGAAGCGTCGTCTCACGCGGTCTGCACGTCCAGCACGAACGCTGGTCCAACTGAGGCGCCAGGTGGAAATGGCATGGCAAGCCGTTCCACAGGACTACATCCAGCATCTCTACGATCGTCTCCATGGGAGAATAGCAGCCTGCATTGCTGCGAAAGGTGGATATACACTGTACTAGTGCCGACATTGTGCATGTTCCGTTGCCTGTGTCTATGTGCCTGTGGTTCTGTCAGTGTGATCATGTGATGTATCTGACCCCAGGAATGTGTCAATAAAGTTTCCCCTTCCTTGGACAATGAATTCACGGTGTTCTTATTTCAATTTCCAGGAGTGTATATAGTTTCTATACATATGCCTATCTCCTGTCGGTATTATAAGTGACTAATATCAATAAGCAATGTAGTGGTAAAACTGCACACTTCGCTGCCAGTGATTAATAAGGTGCGCTGTTGAGGTGCTCTGACTGTTCTTGTGACGTAGTGGGTAAGAGAGAGTGGGGAAGTACCTTTAGGTAGCAGACCTATGAGAGGAGTGCATCCCGCAGAACGCATCTTTCATTGGGCCGAATAGGTGCTAGATCCGGGCTGTACCGTGGGTGTGGAACAGCAGTTCAATTAAGTTTTACAATGTCGTCTCGAATGCTCAGACTTGTGTGAGACAATACGTGGTCATGGAGAAGGAGAAGTTCATTTGTATATTTGTGTGGCGACTAACACGCCGCAGTTGCTTCTTCAGCTTCCTGAAGGCAACACAGTACTCTTCAGAGTTTATTGTTACACCATGAGGGAGGACATCAATTGGAATAACCCCTGCAGGGTCTTAAAAGTCCATCGCCATGACTACACCAGCTGAGGGAGCGGCTTTGAACCTTTTCTTAGGAAGAGAGGTGATGCGGCGCCACTCCGTGGATAGCTGTTGTCTTTTCGGCTCGAACTGACAAACCCATGTCACCTGTGACGATGTTCGACAAAAGATCGTCACGATCAGCATTGTAACGTGCAAGCAATTCCTCACAGATGGTCCTTTGTTGCTCTTTATGGTCTTCTCTGAAGCGGCGAAGAATCCAGAAGGTACACACCTTTGAGTACAGTAACTTGTGGACGAGAGTATCAGCATTACCAACAGAGACGTTAAGCTGAGTAGTGAGGTGTTTGACTGCGATCCATCGATCACCTCCAATAAGTGTGTCCGGACGTTCCAACATTACAGGAGCCACTGCTGTGTGCGGCCTGCCAGCAAGTGAGAGATACGACAAGTTGGCGCGTCCGTGTTGCGATGATCACAGACGTCTCGGTCAACAACTCACCGTGCTATTGTTCAATGACAGATCTCCGAAGATATTCTGCAAGACTTTGGGAAATCTACCTATATGTCACCCTGGATATATGCGATGCTCTGGTTTTCCGCCAAAGGAAACGCATGGAACGCACCATTGTTACAGACGTTGCTTTGAAGGCTACGTGTAGCGCTACCATCTATCGGAACTTCAGGAGACTATAGGGACTGAAGCGGAAATTTCGCATTTTTTCAACCGAAATCGGTCGAGGCAAAAGTGAGTTGCATTACTTATTCAACACTCCTCGTATAACAGCCAGGGTGCGAAGTGGAATTGTTCCTCAACAAATACACTACTGGCCATTAAAATTGCTACACCAAGAAGAAACGCGAATGATAAACGGGTATTCATTGGACAAGAATGTTATACTAGAACTGACATGTGATTACATTTTCACGCAATGTGGGTGCAGAGATCCTGAGAAATCAGTACCCAGAACAACCACCTCTGGCCGTAATGACGGCCTTGATACGCCTGGGAATTGAGTCAAACAGAGCTTGGATGGCGTGTACAGGTACAGCTGCCCATGCAGCTGCAACACGATACCACTGTTCATCAAGAGTAGTGACTGGCGTATTGTGACGAGCCAGTTGCTCGGCCACAATTAGCCAGACGTTTTCAGTTGGTGAGAGATCTGGAGAATGTGCTGCCCATGCCAGCAGTCGAACATTTTCTGTATGGCCCGTACCTGCTACATGCGATCGTGCATTATCCTGCTGAAATGTAGGTTTTCGCAGGGATCGAATGAAGGGTAGAGCAACGAGTCGTAGCACCTCTGAAATGTAACGTCCAATTTTCAAAGCAAACAACAGGTGAACGCGACGTGCAACCAATGGCACCCCGTATTATCACGCCGGGTGATACGCCGGTATGGCGATGACGAATACATGCTTCCAATGTGCGTTCACCGCGATGTCGCCAGACACGGATGCGACCATCATGACGCTGTAAAAAATGACGTTTTGCCATTCGTGCACCCAGGTTCGTCGTTGAGTACACCATCGCAGGCGCTCCTGTTGTGATGCAGCGTCAACAGTAACCGCAGCCATGGTCTCCGAGCTGATAGTCCATGCTGCTGCGAACGTCTTCGAACTGTTCGTGCAGATGGTTGTTGTCTTGCAAACGTGCCCATCTGTTGACACGGGATCGAGACGTGGCTGCACGATCCGCTACAGCCATGCGGAAAAGATGCCTGTCATCTCGACTGCTAGTGATACGAGGCCGTTGGGATCCAGCACGTCGTTTCGTATTACCCTCTTGAACCCACGGATTCCATATTCTGCTAACAGTCATTAGACCTCCAGCAACGCGAGCAGCAATGTCGCGATACAATAAACCGCAATCGCTATAGGCTACAATCCGGCCTTTATCAAAGTCGGAAGCGTGATGGTATGCATTTCTCCTCCTTACACGAGGCATCACAACAACGTTTCACCAGGCAACACCGGTCAACTGCTGTTTGTGTATGAGAAATGGATTGTAAACTTTCCTCATGTCAGCACGTTGTAGGTGTCGCCACGGGCGCCAACCTTGTGTGAATCGTCTGAAAAGCTAATCATTTGCATATCACAGCATCTTCTATCTGTCGGTTAAATTTCGCGTCTGTAGCACGTCATCTTCGTGGTGTAGCAAATTTAATGGCCAGTAGTGTATGTGGCACTGGCATCTGAAACGAAAAAACCCTATTTAACAAATTATCCTGGATTTTAAAACTAAAATTTATGAATGAATTTGGTGTCTCGTTATTTCTAATGAGGTAGTTTGAACACTAGCTATTCGAGATACCGATTGGTGAATATGCTGCGCATGGCGCGCAAGTATCAAACAAACGTGAATTCTGATTTGAACGAGTGTTCAACAGATCAGTATTACAATTACTTTTTCTGTGCCCATCGCTGAAACAACAATAATGTTGTTATGAAGATGGCGAAATACGGCAGAATTTTTTTCCCCACAGTAACCACGGGGATATTATTTAGCGAGGCTTGATAGATCACGTCCGCTTATATGGCTCGGTATCCGTCATTACTGCTGTAAATTGGAGTGGACGCCGTGGTCAGCCGAGCGCTAGAGATAAATCGTAGTTTTTAATCATGCGGGCTGTGGCTTTCAGCGAAAACGTTCACCGCTTTTAATCGCAAAAGCCGTGTCGCCGCACGCCTATGTGACCGCAGGGAAATCAGTCTCCCCAAAAGATACATGCTGGAGACAGTACGTTTGCCTCTGCGTGGTGCGGTGTGACCTGAATTGCTTTCTGGAGTAACTACTGTGTGAATCGAACGTTTAACTTACAGTTCGTTTTTAGTCACACAGTGGAATGTTACAAAATAGCTTCACGTCTCGTTCTACAGCTCCAGCCACGGATTATTTCCTGCAACAGAGTAGGGTCTTTTAAATGTATGTAGTTATCGGTTAGAAAAACAAACGATAAATGACAAATACGTACTTTTAGTAAACACAAGTTCAATTTTATTATTAAGTTACGCCGAAGTGAGCACAGTTTCAGGTATTAATCTCATCGAGACATTATGTTCCAATGCGTTACCCCAAATAAGAACAGCGTGATATTAAATAATTTCACTCGTCATGTCCAACTAATCTGATGCCTTTCTGTATCACATGCTATCTGCTGCTACTATTTCCCTCTCTGCATACGTAATGTTGCTGTGTGAATTCTCTGTAGAGAGGGGGACACATTATATTTTCCTCATCGCTGGATACCGCTCTAGGCAAGTTTAATTAATTATTCACAAAGCGTTTCGCAAAAATATCGAGACTAACTGCGTTGTAGCAAATGGCATAGAATAGCCAGAACCCCAGGGAAGAGCGGATAGGAATGAATATTTAATGTTAAACTGAATAAGATTTCTCATTCATTCCGTACTTCAGCACAACCCTTTACCGTGCAGCCGCGAACAGAGATTTTACGTTATAAAAGAAGAGAGCGGGTTATCTTCTACTTTGTCTTTCTTTCGTTCTTTCATTCCCTTCGTAAATTTCCGAGAGTACAGTCTAGGAGATTTTGCTTTTTCTCAAGGTAATCGAAGCACGTAGGGTATGCTGCAAGAGGTTACTAATTGGGAATATATATTATGTGATCAAAAGTATCCGGACACCCCAAAACATTTACGTTTTTCATATTATGTGCATTGTGCTGCCAGGTACTCCATGTCGGTGACCTCAGTAGCCATATGACATCGTGAGAAAGCAGAATGGAGCTGTCTGCGGAACTCACGGACTTCGAACGTGGTCAGGTGACTGGGTGTCACTTGTGTCATAAGTCTGTACTCGAGATTTCCACACTTTTAAACATTCCTAGGCCCATTGTTTCCGATGTGATAGTGAAGTGGAAAGAACACGTACAGCACAAAAGAGTACAGATCGACCTTGTCTGTTGACTGACAGAGACCGCCGACAGTTGAATAGGCAGACATCTACCCAGACCATCACACAGGAATTCCAAACTGCATCAGGATCCACTTCAGCTACTATGACAGTTAGACGGGAGGTGAGAAAACTTGGATTTTATGGTCGAGCGGCTGCTCATAAGCCACACATCACGCCAGTAAATAACAAACGACGCCTGGCTTGGTGTAAGGAGCGTAAACATTGGACGAATGAACAGTGGAAAAACGTTGTGTGGATTGACGAATCGCTGTACACAATCTGGCGATCCGATGGCTGGGTGGGGGTGTGACGAATGCACGGTGAACGTCATCTGCCAGCGTGTATAGCGTCAATAGTAAAATTCGGAGGTGGTGGTGTTACGGTGCGGTCCTGCTATTCATGGAAGGGGCTTGCACCTCTTGTTGCTTTGCGTGGAACTATCACAGCACAGGCCTACACTGATATTTTAAACACCTTCTTGCTCCCCACGGTGTCAAGAGCAGTTCAGGGATGGCGATTGCGTCTTTCAACACGATCGAACACATGTTCATAATACACGGCCTGTGGCGGATTGGTTACACGACAGTAATGGATGGCCTGCACAGAGTCCAGACCTGAGTCCTCTAGAACAGCCTTGGGATGTTTTGGAACGCTGAGTTCGTGCCAGGCCTCACCGACCTACATCGATACCTCTTCTCAGTGTAGAACTACGTGAAGAATGGGCTGCCATTCCCCAAGAAACCTTGCAGCATCTGATTGAACGTATGTCTGCGAAGAATGGAAGCTGTCATCAAGGCTACGGGTGGGCCAACCCCATATTGAATTTCATCACTAACGATGGAGGGCGCAACGAACTTGTAAGTCATTTTCATTCAGGTGTCCGGATACCATTGATCACTTGGTGTACAAGAGGATATTACCAGAACCGGCGTATGTCTGATAACGAAGAGAATAATAACTTCTCGAAAACCTAGGTCGGATCCAGAGTTGGAAGCTACTTTTAGCTTGTACAGGGATTGGATAAAGCAATGACATGCCGTGAGAGATGTTTGCTTGAACTTAAACGCACATAGTGGTCAAGCCTGTAGACTGCGTTGCACTACTGTACTACGAAGTCATCCGTTTATTGTCATATGGCTCTGAGCACTATGGGACTCAACTTCTGAGGTCATTAGTCCCCTAGAACTTAGAACTAGTTAAACCTAACTAACCTAAGGACATCACACACATCCATGCCCGAGGCAGGATTCGAACCTGCGACCGTAGCGGTTTCGCGGTTCCAGACTGCAGCGCCTAGAACCGCACGGCCACTTCTACATCTGCATCTACATCTACATCCATACTCCGCAAGCCACCTGACGGTGTGTGGCGGAGGGTACCTTCAGTACCTCTATCGGTTCTCCCTTCTATTCCAGTCTCGTATTGTTCGTGGAAAGAAGGATTGTCGGTATGCCTCTGTGTGGGCTCTAATCTCTCTGATTTTATCCTCATGGTCTCTTCGCGAGATATACGTAGGAGGGAGCAATATACTGCTTGACTCTTCGGTGAAGGTATGTTCTCGAAACTTTGACAAAAGCCCGTACCGAGCTACTGAGCGTCTCTCCTGCAGAGTCTTCCACTGGAGTTTATCTATCATCTCCGTAACGCTTTCGCGATTACTAAATGATCCTGTAACGAAGCGCGCTGCTCTCCGTTGGATCTTCTCTATGTCTTGTATCAATCCTATCTGGTACGGATCCCACACTGCTGAGCAGTATTCAAGCAGTGGGCGAACAAGCGTACTGTAACCTACTTCCTTTGTTTTCGGATTGCATTTCCTTAGGATTCTTCCAATGAATCTCAGTCTGGCATCTGCTTTACCGACAATCAATATTATATGATCATTCCATTTTAAATCACTCCTAATGCGTACTCCCAGATAATTTATGGTATTAACTGCTTCCAGTTGCTGACCTGCTATTTTGTAGCTAAATGATAAAGGATCTATCTTTCTGTGTATTCGCAGCACATTACACTTGTCTACATTGAGATTCAGTTGCCATTCCCTGCACCATGCGTCAATTCGGTGCAGATCCTCCTGCATTTCAGTACAATTTTCCATTGTTACAACCTCTCGATACACCACAGCATCATCTGCAAAAAGCCTCAGTGAACTTCCGATGTCATCCACCAGGTCATTTATGTATATTGTGAATAGCAACGGTCCTATGACACTCCCCTGCGGCACACCTGAAATTACTCTTACTTCGGAAGACTTCTCTCCATTGAGAATAACATGCTGCGTCCTGTTATCTAGGACGGCCGGCGTGTATTGCCCTCAATGGTTGCAAGTGCTAGTCCTGTTCGGAACAGTGTTCTGTGTAATTGTGAGTGAATTATGTAGGAGCTAACTGAATCCGAACGTGGGCAAATGTTTGGAGCCCGCGCGTTCGGTGCTTCTCTAAGGCAGTTGAACCGTTTCGCGTTTCAAGAAGCACTGTATCGAAGATTTAAACTGCATACTGCGAAAGCGGAGAAACACCATCCGCTAAGTTACGAAGTGGACGGGAGTGTGTGTGTTGAGAGATCGCGGCCGGGGGTCATTGAAGACAATTGTGAATAATATTAAGAGGACGACAGCTACAGAAGTCACAGCTGAATGTCGAACCCTGTCAGCGCCAACATAACACGAAGGGAACTCCGTAAGCAATCACATAAATGATGTAAATGATGTAACAACATGGCGCCGAGCAGTGAAACGCTGACTACTGAGGGGAGGTAGAAACTCATTTGGTCGGATAGTCTTGTTTCATACTCTTTCCAATGTCTGGTCGAGTCTACGTGCCAATAGTGAAACGTGGCCGGCGTTCGGTGATGATCTGGCCACCCACACCGTTGTATTCCGTGAGCGCCATGATCACTCTGCAAGATTGCAATACTCCCAACGATTACGTGGTCGTTTTTCTGATCAGGTCCATCCCATTGTACAATGTTTGTTCCCCAATAGTGACGCTGTGTTAAAAGACAACAGGGTCCCTGATCTTGAATACTTTTGTGAGCATGAGGATGAATTGTCGCACTTCCCCTGGTTACCAGATTCACCAGATATGAATATTACACAACTTTCGTGCTCTACCATGGGGAGAAGGGTGCATCGTGACTATATCCATCTCCTTCATTCTCACCTGAATTTTGCCCTGTTTTGTAGAAAGGATGTCATGAAATTCCCTTGAAATCACGTCGGTCCTGTGTTTTAGAATCCGAGACCTCTAGAAGTTCTTTTCAACACTAACGGTTTTCCTGCACCGCTCTAGGCATGGTTACGTTAATGAACTGAGCGATGTTTCTATATTTTTTTGCATCTCCTGTACCATCGTTATCAAAATAAGCCAGACCCTTTTCTGCATAGAAACGTGGAGCTGTTACAATGTATGCCAATTTGCAATTATGAATGAAGTTCGTCTCTGACATATCATACCACTCCCACGTCGACTGTAAAGGAGCAAGTCAAATAGAACTTCGAGACGAAAAACATGCCACTGTGTCGTATTACAATAATGTGGTAAAATGGACAAACTTACGAGAGCGGCTATACCTGTTACAAAAATGCGAATAGTACACGGTCAGTCACATGCTAAACACGCTTTGAATTATCATTTGCCTGAATACAAGTCTCCCATACATGAAATTTTGCCCTTTCCCAAGTGTCATTACATGTGCTTCCACCTTGTTCTTGCCTTGGATTCGAACATAAATGCCCTTCACTCAGTTACTACTGGAATGAAGTTAATGGTGTCCAGCAAAAATGAATAATTTAGAGCTATTGCTTGTGACTCGAGAAAGCGTAAAACTATCCTTCGTTGTTGCGTATACGCGTCAGAGTAATGGATTCCCACGAGCTGTTGTATAGTGAAAGACGGACAGCCTCTACGGAGACACGAGTGAAATAACTGAGGTGCTCATCCGCCACTAACTTGTGAACGAGTGGTGTCACCTCCATCGTTTTTCCGTAAGTTTGCTCCATGTAACCGAAGCGCATCCCAGAGAGGACAAGGCTTTCTACTAATCACATACAACAAGAAAGTGATGACATAGTAGAAACGAACTCGGCTACAGAAAACATTTTTCTCCTGTTGAAGCACCTCTCAGGGTAATATATTTAATAAGTCAACAGCTATATAACTGAATAAATTTAATATCGAAGAACATTTTTGTCACCACAACGAAATTATTTGTTGGACTAATTACAATCTCTGTGTAATTCTTCGATTTTACCCTCTGTAGATTCCTTTAGTACATGGTTTGCAAACTTATCCTCTCACGGAACACTTTGTGTATCCTGGTACTCTGATCGGAAACACTTTTTATTTTGAAGGTTCCCGCTTTTTTTCAAAACCAGAAAAACTTGAAACTTCCTGGCAGATTAAAACTGTGTGCCCGACCGAGACTCGAACTCGGGACCTTTGCCTTTCGCGGGCAAGTGCTCTACCAACTGAGCTACCGAAGCACGACTCACGTCCGGTACTCACAGCTTTACTTCTGCCAGTACCTCGTCTCCTACCTTCCACACAGTTTTAATCTGCCAGGAAGTTTCATATCAGCGCACACTCCGCTGCAGAGTGAAAATCTCATTCCAGAAAAACTTGTTTTGACATAAACGTTTTCTGCGTATGGTTCCGCGTCATAATGTGAAAAAACTATACTGGACGAACGTAATTACACAATGCTGTGTGATTCAGTGATTAATTCAGTTGTGAAACATACACTATGTGATCAAAAGTATCCGGACACTCACAAAAATATACTTATTTCATGTTAGGTACATTGTGCTGCCAACTACTGCAAGGTACTCCATTTCAGCGACCTCAATAGTCGTTAGACATTATGAGAGAGCAGAATGGGGCGCTCGCGGAACTCACGGACTTTGAACGTGGTCAGGTGATTGGGTGTCACTTACGTCATACGTCTCTACCTGAGATTTCCACACTCCTAGACATCCCTAGGTCCACTGTTTCCGATGTGATAGTGAAGTGGAAACGTGAAGGGACACATACAGGACAAAAGCGTACAGGCCGACCTCGTCTTGTTGTCTGGCAAAGACCGCCGACAGTTGAGGAAGGTCGTAATGTGTAATAGGCAGACATCTATCCACTCCATCACACAGGAATTCCAAACTGCATCAAGATCCATATGCGAGTACTATGACAGTTAGGTGGCAAGTGAAAAAATTGGGATTTCATGGTCGAGCGACTGCTCATAAGCCACACATCACGTCGGTAAATACTAAATACTAAACGACGCCTAACTTGGTGTATGCAATGAACAGTGGAAAAACGTTGTGTGGATTGACGAATCACGATACACAATGTGGCAATCCGATGACAGGGTGTGGGTATGGCGGATGTCCGGTGTACGTCATCTGCCAGAGTGTGTAGTGCCAACAGCAAAATTCTGAGGTGGTTGTGTCATGGTGTGGACGTATTTTTCATGGACGGGGCTTGCACCCCTTGTTGTTTTGCGTGGCACTATCACAGCATAGGCCTACATTGATATTTTAAGCACCTTCGTGATTGCTATTCTTGAAGAGAAATTCGGGGATGGCGACTGCATCTTTCAATACTATCGAGCACCTGCTCATAATGCACGCACTGTGGCGGATTGATTACACAACAGTAACATCCTGTAATCGACTGACCTGCGCAGAGTCCTGACCTGAATGGCGCAGAAGACCTTTGGGATGTTTTGGAACGATGACTTCGTGCCAGGTCTCACCGACCAACATCGAAACCTCTCCTCAGTACAGCACCCCGTGAATAATGGGCTACCATTCCCCAAGAAACGTTCCAGCACCTGACTTAACGTATGCCTGCGATAGTGGAAGCTGTCATCAAGGCGAAGGGTGGACCAACATCATAATGAATTCCATCATTACCGGTGGAGGGCGCCACGAACTTGTAAGTCATTTTCAGCCGGATGTCCGGATACTTTTGATCATTTAGTGTAGCTTCCTTTCGCTCGGTGACGCAGAAGGGACTACATCGTCGCTGTAACATTCTGTAAACAATTCCTACTCGGTTTGTGCTGGTGCAGTGGAAATAGTGATAGTGTTTGCAGGTATTTGCTATACGTCCATAGGCTCTGTCATATCGTTAACACTTGTGATATGCAGAGATCACCAATATGGATGGTGGATGGCAGCCTCCCTGCTCCACAATCTTCGCCAAACCAGGCATACAATGTAGCAATGGATACTGATGCACATCAAGCATGCATGTGGTGAGCGACGTATTAATCGCGTCCCACAATGCAGACACACACTCACCTACAACTGCACCGTGGAGGGGGGGAGGGGGGCAGGAGGTCACGAGGGCCAACGAGACAAAATGGAGAAAGTGTTACGTGTCGACGGCACTCAAGAAGGAACCAACACCCACCAATATGTAAGTGGCACTGCTACCTTTTACACGCAACTACCGGCAATGTATCTTTCATCTTATTTGTTGAAAGTAGAGACAGAAACATAAGCACGCTCAACACTATGGCACTAGGCAAACTTATTACACGGGAATGTAAGTCAGTATTCAAGCACATTAACGATGTTACGGTTGCAGGAAATTTGGAGGTTTATATTCTGAAAATTTTCACTACTAAACACGCCAACATAAATCACTTTGAAACAATCCTTACAGCAAACAAATTGCTAACGAAAATTATGTGTTGCTGTGAAGTTATTGCTTTCAGGCGATTTAGTAAAATTATAAATCGGAACGGGAGAAGGTAACAAAACCGTCGCCATTTTGTGTTGTGACATTATATCACAGCGGCTCCCACAGTTTGTTTACATTCTTGCAGTTCGTTGCCCAGTGGGCGTTTATGTACCCTCTGTGTTACAGTGCTATAATTGTGATTTGAACAGAAGATGTGATTACTGCGCAAGCCCGCAGAGAAGCGATGTCGATGGGAGGGCCAATAAACCGACCTATACTCACTGTACCTGTCGTCACAGTGCCCTATCTCGAACATGCCCAACGCATTTACATGGTGTTACAAAAAGGTACGGCCAAACTCTCAGGAAACATTCCTCACACACAAATAAAGAAAAGATGTTATGTGGACATGAGTCAGGAAACGCTTAATTTCCATGTTAGAGCTCATTTTAGTTTCGTCAGTATGTACTGTACTTCCTCGATTCACCGCCAGTTGGCTCCATTGAAGGAAGGTAATGTTGACTTCGGTGCTTGTGTTGACCTGCGACTCATTGCTCTACGGTACTAGGATCAAGCACATCAGTACGTAGCATCAACAGGTTAGTGTTCATCACGAACGTGGTTTTGCAGTCAGTGCAATGTTTACAAATGCGGAGTTGGCAGACGCCCATTTGATGTATGGATTAGCACGGGGCAATAGCTGTGGCGCGGTACGTTTGTATCGAGACAGATATCCAGAACGAAGGTGTCCCGGCAGGAAGACGTTCGAAGCAATTGATCTGCGTCTTAGGGAGCACGGAACATTCCGATGACTCGCGACTGGGGAAGACCTAGAACGACGAGGACACCTGCAATGGACGAGGCAATTCTTCGTGCTGTTGACGATAACCCTAATGTCAGCGTCAGAGAAGTTGCTGCTGTACAAGGTAACGTTCACCACGTCACTGTATGGAGAGTGCTACGGGAGAGCCAGTTGTTTCCGTACCATGTACAGCGTGTGCAGGCACTATCAGCAGCTGATTGGCCTCCACGGGTACAATTCTGCGAATGGTTCATCCAACAATGTGTCGATCCTCATTTCAGTGCAAATGTTCTCTTTACGGATGAGGCTTCATTCCAACGTGATCAAATTGTAAATTTTCACAATCAACATGTGTGGGCTGACGAGAATCCGCACGCAGTTGTGCAATCACGTCATCAACACAGATTTTCTGTGAACATTTGGGCAGGCATTTTTGGTAATGTCTTGATTGGGCCCCATGTTCTTCCACCCATGCTCAATGGAGCACGTTATCATGATTTCATAAGGGATACTCTACCTGTGCTGCTAGAACATGTGCGTTTACAAGTACGACACCACATGTGGTTCATGCACGATGGAGCACCTGCTCATTTCAGTCGAAGTGTTCGTACGCTTCTCAACAACAGATTCGGTGACCGATGGATTGGTAGAGGCGGACCAATTCCATGGCCTCCACGCTCTCCTGACCTCAACCCTCTTGACTTTCATTTATGGGGGCATTTGAAAGCTCTTGTCTACGCAACCCCGGTACCAAATGTAGAGACACTTCGTGCTCGTATTGTGGACGGCTGTGATACAATACGCCATTCTCCAGGGCAGCATCAGCGCATCAGGGATTCCATGCGACGGAGGGTTGATACATTTATCCTCGCTAACGGAGGACATTTTGAACATTTCCTGTAACAAAGTGTTTGAAGTCACGCTGGTACGTTCTGTTGCTGTGTGTTTCCATTCCATGATTAATGTGATTTGAAGAGAAGTAATAAAATGAGCTCTAACATAGAAAGTAAGCGTTTCCGGACACATGTCCACATAACATATTTTCTTTCTTTGTGTGTGAGTAATGTTTCCTAAAAGTTTGGCCGTACCTTTTTGTAACACCCTGTATAACATAAGCATACTGACAAAATTATGTCTCTCAATAATATTTCTTTTCGAAGAGCAGTAAATGTGCTTGAAAACAGACCTTAGCCGATGGCAGCTACTTCTCCCCCTAAGTATTCCGAGACAGGTACAGAATTCCCATCGCTGTCGAGCCAACAGCCGCTCTACAAATATCAATACCGTTACCAACGACATGCGACAACTAACCCATATCATGACGACAAAGCTGCAAAAGTCAGGAACGGTGGCTCCAGTGAATTCACCCCTATTCCAGCAGCCCCGCCTCTCGCACAACACACCCAGCTACACCATCAGCAACGTGTAAAGTCTGTAGAACATAGAGGTCCCTACCGAAGCATTATTTCCCGGGATCAGCTGTACCAACCAGAACTCTTCCTTCCTCTTGTTTCAGTGGGTTCTAACCCCCACCCACCACATTTCGGATTTAACAAACAGACCGATATTGGGAACTACTTCGATAACAACATTTAAAGTAAAGTTATGACTGTGGTGCATGATAAATCGCACCAGCAGGATAACAATGGGCCCACTTCAGTACTTATAAACAGATTCTATCTGGATGTCAACCAAACACATGTTGACCTCACTCCTTGTACCCCAAATTGGTCTAAGAAAGCCCGCATCTCGTGGTCGTGCGGTAGCGTTCTCGCTTCCCACGCCCGGGTTCCCGGGTTCGATTCCCGGCGGGGTCAGGGATTTTCTCTGCCTCGTGATGGCTGGGTGTTGTGTGCTGTCCTTAGGTTAGTTAGGTTTAAGTAGTTCTAAGTTCTAGGGGACTGATGACCTTAGATGTTAAGTCCCATAGTGCTCAGAGCCATTTGAACCATTTTGGTCTAAGAAAATCACCCAATGGAATGTAAGATCGCTATGGCAAACAAAGACAGCCTTCGACATTTTCTGCTCGAAGACATCTGTGTCGTCACCGGGGACTGGCTAAATCCGAACGACTCGTTTGCCCTCGCCAGCTATTCTATCATTAGAGAAGGTAGACATGATAGCTACGGTGGCGCAGCGTTGTTGGTAAAGCAAGACATATACTTTTCCCGTGTCGGTAATGGCACTCAGCACTATGCATTGCAAGTGGAGAGTATCCGTCTGCGAATCAAGGACCACCATTTGCATTTGTTCTCTGCATACAAAGCACCTAACGACAGACTTTCCAAACAACAGTTAACAATGATAATTCACCCCTTCGTGAAACACCTTCTGCTACTAGGTGATGCCGGACACAGTGGCCGAACGGTTCTAGGCGCTTTACCCTGGAACCGTTCGACTGCTATGGTCGCAGGTTCGAATCCTGCCTCGGGCATGGATGTGTGTGATGTCCTTAGCTTAGTTAGGTTTAAGTAGTTCTAAGTTCTGGGGGGCTGATGACCTGAGTTGTTAAGTCCCATAGTGCCTAGAACCATTCGAACCACTTACTAGGTGATTTGAACGGCCACCGTACATCGTGGGGCTGCAGAACTGCCAACGCAATGGAAAAAAGTACTAGTGGATGTACTAGGTTCGGAAAACTTTATCGTACTAAATGACGGCTCACCAGCACGAATAGTGCGATTAAATAAAGTCCCTACGGTGGTAGACTTCAGAATAGCATCCCCAGCACTGTTTACTAGAAAACAACGGAATTGACACCGGATGTTTTAAGTTCGGATCACTTGCCTATTCATATTATAATAAATGATCGGCCTAGGTAGACCGTCAAACACACAGTCAGCTGGAAATGAAACACAAACAAAGCCAGGAACCCACACGAAACAGTAATGGAAGAAAGACTGAAATCAACTATAGAAATTGGAAATACCGAAAGAGACTATGTGGTCTTAGCATCGCTTATCAATGACGCATCGGAAGTCTCAACACCTCAAACAGGACATCAGTGTTCTCCTCATAGGCCACCACTCCGTTGGTGGGATTCAGAACGCAGGGATGAATTAAGAACATTCACATCTCTCTCCAAAGACACCAACTTTATTGCTCTTAAGAACGCGCAAGCTGTTGTTGTTGTTGTGGTCTTCAGTCCTGAGACTGGTTTGATGCAGCTCTCCATGCTACTCTATCCTGTGCAAGCTTCTTCATCTCCCAGTACCTACTGCAACCTACATCCTTCTGAATCTGCTTAGTGTATTCATCTCTTGGTCTCCCTCTACGATTTTTACCCTCCACGCTGCCCTCCAATGCTAAATTGGTGATCCCTTGATGCCTCAGAACATGTCCTACCAACCGATCCCTTCTTCTGGTCAAGTTGTGCCACAAACTTCTCTTCTCCCCAATCCTATTCAATACTTCCTCATTAGTTATGTGATCTACCCATCTAATCTTCAGCATTCTTCTGTAGCACCAAATTTCAAAAGCTTCTATTCTCTTCTTGTCCAAACTATTTACCGTTTCACTTCCATACATGGCTACACTCCATACAAATACTTTCAGAAATGACTTCCTGACACTTAAATCTATACTCGATGTTAACAAATTTCTCTTCTTCAGAAACGCTTTCCTTGCCATTGCCAGTCTACATTTTATATCCTCTCTACTTCGTCCATCATCAGTTATTTTGCTCCCCAAATAGCAAAACTCCTTTACTACTTCAAGTGTCTCATTTCCTAATCTAATACCCTCAGCATCACCCGACTTAATTACACTACATTCCATTATCCTCGTTTTGCTTTTGTTGATGTTCATCTTATATCCTCCCTTCAAGACACCATCCATTCCGTTCAACTGCTCTTCCAAGTCCTTTGCTGTCTCTGACAGAATTACAATGTCATCGGCGAACCTCAAAGTTTCTATTTCTTCTCCATGGATTTTAATACCTACTCCAAATTTTTCTTTTGTTTCCTTTACTGCTTGCTCAATATAGAGATTGAATAACATCGGGGAGAGGCTACAACCCTGTCTTACTCCCTTCCCAACCACTGCTTCCCTTTCATGTCCCTCAACTCTTATAACTGCCATCTGGTTTCTGTACAAGTTGTAAATAGCCTTTCGCTCCCTGTATTTTACCCCTGCCACCTTTAGAATTTGAAAGAGAGTATTCCAGTCAACATTATCAAAAGCTTTCTCTAAGTCTACAAATGCTAGAAACGTAGGTTTGCCTTTCCTTAATCTTTCTTCTACGATAAGTCGTAAGGTCAGTATTGCCTCACGTGTTCCAGTATTTCTACGGAATCCAAACTGATCTTCCCCGAGATTGGCTTCTACTAGTTTTTCCATTCGTCTGTAAAGAATTCGTGTTAGTATTTTGCAGCTGTGGCTTATTAAACTGATTGTTCGGTAATTTTCACATCTGTCAACACCTGCTTTCTTTGGGATTGGAATTATGATATTCTTCTTGAAGTCTGAGGGTATTTCCCCTGTTTCATACATCTTGCTCACCAGGTGGTAGAGTTTTGTCAGGACTGGCTCTCCCAAGGCCGTCAGTAGTTCCAATGGAATGTTGTCTACTCCGGGGGCCTTGTTTCGACTCAGGTCTTTCAGTGCTCTGTCAAACTCTTCACGCAGTATCGTATCTCCCATTTCATCTTCATCTACATCCTCTTCCATTTCCATAATATTGTCCTCAGGTGCATCGCTCTTGTATAGACCCTCTATATACTCCTTCCACCTTTCTGCTTTCCCTTCTTTGCTTAGAACTGGGTTTCCATCTGAGCTCTTGATGTTCATACATGTGGTTCTCTTATCTCCAAAGGTCTCTTTAATTTTTCTGTAGGCAGTATCTATCTTACCCCTAGTGAGATAAGCCTCTACATCCTTACATTTGTCCTCTAGCCATGCCTGCTTAGCCATTTTGCACTTCCTGTAGATCTCATTTTTGAGACGTTTGTATTCCTTTCTGCCTGCTTCATTTACTGCATTTTTATATTTTCTCCTTTCATCAATTAAATTCAATATTTCTTCTGTTACCCAAGGATTTCTACTAACCCTCTTCTTTTTACCTACTTGATCCTCTGCTGCCTTTACTACTTCATCCCTCAGAGCTACCCATTCTTCTTCTACTGTATTTCTTTCCCCCATTCCTTTCAATTGTTCCCTTATGCTCTCCCTGAAACTCTGTACAACCTCTGGTTCTTTCAGTTTATCCAGGTCCCATCTCCTTAAATTCCCACCTTTTTGCAGTTTCTTCAGTTTTAATCTACAGGTCATAACCAATAGATTGTGGTCAGAGTCCACATCTGCCCCTGGAAATGTCTTACAATTTAAAACCTGGTTCCTAAATCTCTGTCTTACCATTATATAATCTATCTGATACCTTTTAGTATCTCCAGGGTTCTTCCATGTATACAACCTTCTATCATGATTCTTAAACCAAGTGTTAGCTATGATTAAGTTGTGCTCTGTGCAAAATTCTATCAGGCGGCTTCCTCTTTCATTTCTTAGCCCCAATCCATATTCACCTACTACGTTTCCTTCTCTCCCTTTTCCTACACTCGAATTCCAGTCACCCATGACTATTAAATTTTCGTCTCCCTTCACTATCTGAATAATTTCTTTTATTTCATCATACATTTCTTCAATCTCTTCGTCATCTGCAGAGCTAGTTGGCATATAAACTTGTACTACTGTAGTAGGTGTGGGCTTCGTATCTATCTTGGCCACAATAATGCGTTCACTATGCTGTTTGTAGTAGCTCACCCGCATTCCTATTTTCCTATTCATTATTAAACCTACTCCTGCATTACCCCTATTTGACTTTGTGTTTATAACCCTGTAGTCACCTGACCAGAAGTCTTGTTCCTCCTGCCACCGAACTTCACTAATTCCCACTATATCTAACTTTAACCTATCCATTTCCCTTTTTAAATTTTCTAACCTACCTGCCCGATTAAGGGATCTGACATTCCACGCTCCGATCCGTAGAACGCCAGTTTTCTTTCTCCTGATAACGACATCCTCTTGAGTAGTCCCCGCCCGGAGATCCGAATGGGGGACTACTTTACCTCCGGAATATTTTACCCAAGAGGACGCCATCATCATTTAATCATACAGTAAAGCTGCATGCCCTCGGGAAAAATTACGGCCGTAGTTTCCCCTTGCTTTCAGCCGTTCGCAGTACCAGCACAGCAAGGCCGTTTTGGTTATTGTTACAAGGCCAGATCAGTCAATCATCCAGACTGTTGCCCTTGCAACTACTGAAAAGGCTGCTGCCCCTCTTCAGGAACCACACGTTTGTCTGGCCTCTCAACAGATACCCCTCCGTTGTGGTTGTACCTACGGTACGGCTATCTGTATCGCTGAGGCACGCAAGCCTCCCCACCAACGGCAAGGTCCATGGTTCATGGGAGGGACGCGCAAGCTACAGCTCCCAAAATTTTCAAGTATAACACAATGAAATTGTTGCAAAATTTATGCACTGCGAATTGCAAAGAAACAAAATGCATCAGTGATAATTAATTGAAACCCTCAGCTGCCGACAGGTATTGTTGATATAACTCGAGGGGGACAGCTGAAAAATGTGCGCCCTGATCGGGACTCGAACCCGGGACCTCCTGCTTACATGGCAGACGGTCTATCCATCTGAGCCACCGAGGACACAGAAGTTGAATAGCGCGACTGCAGGGACTTATCCCTTGCACGCCTCCCGTGAGACCCACATTGCCAATTGTCCACAATCTACATACTTAATGTTCCTAATAGATATTTTGCCCATCCATATTTTACGCTATTCATCTCTGTCCTCGGTGGCTTAGTTGGATCGAGCGTCTGCCATGTAAGCAAAAGGCCCCGGGATCGGGTCCAGGTCAGGGCACACATTTTAAGCTGTCCCCATCGAGGTATATCAACAACACGTGTCGGCAGCTGAGGGTTTCAATTAATTATCATTTATTCTAGAGAAGCTGCACGCTCATCAGTTGTATCTGTTCTTTCGAGAACAGTTACTATCTTCATATAAAATTCATCAGGATTTGGAACGTAACAAGAAACATAAAGAAAACGATTTTACAATGGACGTGTACACGTCTTCACCATCCGACGAACTTGTAAAATCGTTCTTGTGTATGATAGCGCACCTCACGTAGCGGGCAAGGAAGCCTAGACAGAGTACTAAGAGAATCAGTGTAATTACACAGCTATTTTCGCTTGAAGAACTCCAGATAGCGTATAATTTGTGCCAAACCCTCCCAAGGGGATGGTCTGCGTCTGGCCCATACTATACTGACTGCCCAATGCTAAGACTCATCCCACACAGAGGGAAACTGACGCTACTCAAAATGTGCAGCAGCGTGTGGACACAGAACACTCAAAACCGACACGGTGAAAACATGCAATGTTGTCCCCATCCTCAAATCGGGTAAGAGATGTGATAAAGCCGAGTCGTATCGGCCTATCACCTTACTACCGTGTTCGGCGAAGGTAATGGAAGGGATATGTTAGTGGGACGAAGGGAGCCAGGTGTTTTTGGGAGACTGGAAGATATGAGTTAGCAGACGGTGATGGGAAGTCGGGGTCTAGAATTTACAGAGCTTAGAGGTGAACAGATCAGCACTCTGGAAAGGACGTGCTCTCAACTGGCGGAGTCGCCTGGGGTCCAGTGTTCGAGTCCTCATCTGCGCGAACATAGCTGTGCATTTCATATCAGACGGGCACCATATCCCCACTCTGCACGTGTTACTTAGAAGATTATGGTAAGCGTCGCTTTACACCTCCATCATATTAGGACGCGCGAGAATTTGTAGTTGAAATTTGTGATGTGTTTCACTGTCACATCTTTCGGACTCTTAGGTTCTTGTTGCAGAAAAATGGTCACTGTGATCCTCATATAGTCAGATTTTCATACATTTCAGAGAGCCAGATGCGAGGCTATAAAGCAACCCCACATCACTGAGTAACTTGGCAACTCATAGTTTTAGTTCTGCAATTCTCATCTGAAGGTATGTTACTGTAATTCTGATATCAGCCGAATTGTTTTCAATGCTTAATTTTTCCAAATGTGTCTGTAATAAACAACAGAGTGCATTTAAATGTTGAGTTTATTATCACATTCAGTCCTTTTGAATTCTAAATGTCATGTCAGTTCCCCCCCCACCCCCACCCCCACCCCCCAATTTGGTAAATGCCGGTCCTGGAACATAATCTGCTATTTACGGGTACAGAACACACGAGCAAAGTGAAATTATGGACTCCTAGGCAGTGGTGTCCATTCAACTTACATGGTGAACATAGTAGTGTGTGGACTGACAATAAGCTCCGTTTGGTCAAGCCCACAACACGTGTGTTGTGTACTTCTTCCCAGCCCCGTACACGGGACGAGGTTCTCCTCAGTCGCCTTCGGATAGACCACGGTCCTATGACGCATGACTTCCTGCTCCGGCGAGGGGACCCTCCAATGTGTGGTACTTGTGGCGTCCAGGTCACTGTGCGCCACGTTTTATTGGATTGCGTTTTATTTTCTGACCAGCGGGCCGTGGCTGACTTGCCGGCGGATCTTCCATCTCTTTTAGGAAATACTCAAGTGCATGTGGTTAAATTTTTAAAGTTCTGTGACTGCTCCATTCTTTTTGCCAAGATTTTTAGGGAGAGAGTCTTAATTTGTTCACAGGATGACTAGCTCGCCCATATCTTACGTAAATGGCCAGCTAGTGACAACTTCCTGTGGCATTCTTGACGCTCCTTTCTCGTTTTCCTTACGTTTTATTTTCTTATAAAACTTTTGCATCTTTTCTCGCTTTCTTTGCGTGTGTGCTTCCATTTTACTAATTTTGTCCACGTTCGTGTTTTTTAATGTGTGTCAGGGCGCTGATGGTTTCGACGTTGACCACCCGTTAGCCCCAACACACACATACACACACACACACACACACACACACACTGGACTGTGCGAACATTCGAAGCTATCCACTGGGTCGTAGGGATCGTTGTAGTACTTGATTTTAGGTTTGAATTAATTTGGTTTTGTTTAAACGGTTTACTGATGGCTGGCCTACATTGCTGTGCGTGGCACAAGCAGTGTTGTTTAGCGGGTTTTAGCTCGTTTTTTAGTTTATCAATATTCTTGCTACCTTTGTGTGATTTAATTTCGTACTCAGGATGCGTTTGACAGAGCACTGTAAGACCCAAGTCGAAACAAGGCCTCGGGAGTAGACAACATTCCATCAGAATTGCTGATAGCGCTAGGAGAGCCAGCCCTGACAAAACTCTACCATCTGGTGAGCAAGACGTACGAGACCGGCGAAATACCCTCAGACTTGAAGAATAATATAATAATTCCAATCCCAAAGAAAGCAGGTGTTGACAGATGTGAAAATTACCGAACTAGCAGTTTAATAAGCCACGGCTGCAAAATACTAAGACGAATTTTTACAGACGAATGGAAAAACTGGTAGAAGCCGACCTCGGGGAAGATCAGTTTGGATTCCGTAGAAATGTTGGAACACGTGAGGCAATACTGACCCTACTACTTAGCTTAGTATATATACTTGAATATTTCTGGTATCTCAACTGCAGATTTTTCAGCGCTCTTTTATCTTTAGGGCTCTGTATCTCAGAATGAACAAAAGTGGACTTGTACCAGTATTGAAACAAGCCCTCGTATAAACTTGAATATTTCTGGTATCTCTACTGCAGATTTTGCAGCGCTCTTTTTACTTTAGGACTCTGTATCTCAGAATGAACAAAAATGAACTTGTACCACTATTGAAATAAGCCCTTTATATATTGGCAAGTAATAACGAATACATTGTCCAAAAATCACAAGAGGAAAGTATACTTAGAAATGGCCGGAAGATAAGGTAATATTTCAGTTAGATTACATCATGGTCAGGCAAATATGGTACTGGGCTATATGGAGAACCCAGGAGCAGATATAGACTCATATTATAATTTAGCAATGATGAAGAGTAAGCTGAAGATTACATGACTAGGCACGAAGAATCAGTACGCAAAGAAATGGAATACGGAGATACTAAGAAATGAAGAAGTACGCTTAAAGTTCTCTGCGGCTTAAATACTTCGATAAGGATTAGCTCAGTAGGCACTTCAGCTGAAGAGAAAGGAACATCGCCAAAAAGAACAATCACAAAAGCTGGAACGAAAAACGTAGGTTCAAGGAAGATAACAGTGAAGAAATCATGAGAAACGAAGAAATATTTCAGGTGATTGATGAAAAGAGGATGTACAGAAATGTTCAGGGAAATTCAGGATTACAGAAATACAGGGCGCTTAGGAGTGAGATAAACAGGAAGTGAAGGGAAGTGAAGGCGAAATGGCTGCGTGAAAAATGTGAAGGAATCGAAAAACGAATGACTGTCATAAGAACTGACTTACCATATAGAAAATTCAAAACAACATTCGGTGACATTAAAAGCAAGGGTGGTAACATTAAGAGTGCAATGAGAATTCCAGTGTTAGATGCAGAGGAAAGGGGGAGAGAGAGAGAGAGAGAGAGAGAGAGAGAGAGAGAGAGAGAGAGAGAGGAGAGAGAGACAGAGAGAGAGAGAGCAGACAGTTGGAAACGGTACACTGAAGTCCTCTGTGAGAGCGAAGTCTCTACTGATGTAACTCCAGTAGAAACAGGAGTCGATAGAGAAGAGATAGGAGGCCCAGTATTAGAATCAGAATTCGAAAGAGCAGTGGAAGACTTAAAATCAATTAAGGCTGAAGGGATATATAATATTCCATCAGAACTATTAACTGAGCAACTGAGAACAAAACGACTATTTACGTAGGTGTGCAGAATGTATGAGTTTCGTAATAGACGATCCGACTTTCGGAAAAATATCATCTTCACAATTCCGAAGACAGGAAGAGCTCCAAGTGCGGTAATTATATCATGCTCAGCTTAACAGCCCATACATCCAAGATACTGACAAGAATAATTTACAGAAGGATGGAAAAGAAAATAGAAGATGTGTTAGATGTTAATCAGTTTGCCTTTAGGCAAGGTAAAGGCCCCAGAGAGGTTATTTTCAAGTTACATTTGCCAATGGAAGCAAGACTAAAGAAGAAGCAAACCACGTTCGACCTAGAAAAAGCGTTCGACAATGTCGAATGTACAAGAGTTCGAAATACTGAGGAAAATAGGGGCAAGATACAGAGAGAGACGGGTAATATACAACGTTTACAGAAGCCGAGAGGGATTAATAATAGTGGAAGATCAAGAACGAAGTACTCGGATTAAAAAGGGCATAAGACAGGAAACCAGCCTTTCCCCCACTACTGTTCAACCTACACATCGAAGAAGCAATGATGGAAATAAAAGAAACATTCAAGAGAGGAACCGGCCGCGGTGGTCTAGCGGTTCTAGGCGCTCAGTCCGGAACCGCGCGACTGCTACGGTCGCAGGTTCGAATCCTGCCTCCGGCATGGATGTGTGTGATGTCCTTAGGTTAGTTAGGTTTAAGTAGTTCTAAGTTCTAGGGGACTGATGACCACAGATGTTAAGTCCCATAGTGCTCAGAGCCATTTCAACCATTTTTGATTCAAGAGAGGAATTTAAATTCAAATTGAAAGGATATCAATGATACGATTCGCGGATGACATTGCTGTCCTCAGAGAAAGTGATGACGACTCACAGGATCTGCTGTATGAAATGAACATTCTGCTGGTTACATAATATGGATTGAGAGTAAATCGAAGGAAGACGAAAGTAAGGAGTGGTAACAGAAATGAAAACAGTGAGAAACTTAACATTGGGATTGATGGTTATGAAGTAAATGAAGTTAAGGAATTCTGCCAGCTGGCAATAAAATAACCAGTGACGGACCGAGAAAGGAGGACAGCAATAGCAGACTAGCACTGGAAAAAAAGAGCATTCCTGGCCGACAGAGTCTACTAGTATCAACCATAGATCTTAATTTTAGGAAAAAATTTCTGAGAATGTGCGTTTGTAGTACAGAATTGTATGGTAATGAAACGTGGACTGTGATAAAACCAGAACAGAAAATATCCGAAGCATTTGAGGTGTGGTTCTACAGAAGAAAGTTAGGTGGATGGTTCAAATGGCTCTGAGCACTATGGGACTTAACAGCTGTGGTCATCAGTCCCCTAGAACGTAGAACTACTTAAACCTAACTAACCTAAGGACGTCACACACATCCATGCCAGAGGCAGGATTCGAACCTGCGACCGTAGCGGTCACGCGGTTCCAGACTGAAGCGCCTAGAACCGCACGGCCAAAAGGCCGCATCAGGTGCCTGATGAGTGTATGGTGAGGAATGAGGAGATTCTGCTTAGAATCGAGACGTAAGGAATATGTGGAAAACACTGACAACTAGGAGGGACAGGAGAGGAATTCGTGGCAGGCCGCATCAAACCAGTCAGAAGACTGAGGACCCGAAAAAGAAGTAAATAAAAAAAACCTGACATGTGCGAACATGGAAAAAGCCACAGGTTGGATGCTCATCGTAAACCACTGGGACGATTTCATTCAAGCTTAGTACACATCATATTACTTACAGTCTGGATAGAAATGCTGTAAGGGTAAGAACCACCAGATTTCTAGTGGAGTGGACATGATAACGTGGAAAAAGGACGGGAGAAGGAAATGGGCAGACTGCGAGGGTGAAGGAGTAGGACACAGATAGGTGATAGAAGGAGATGGACAGAGAGAGGGAAGAGATGGAGATGGACAGAGAGATGGTGAGGAGGAGATGGAACGAGAGTGGTTGAGGAGGCGATGGACAAAAACATGAGGGAGGAAGAGGTGGAATTATAGGGGAAGGAGGATATCGACAAAAGGGGAAGGAGCAGCAGGAAAGATTGGGGAGAAGTTGATTGGCAGAGAGAAAAGGAGAAAATGGACATAGAAAGGGACAGGAGTAGATGGAGAGAGAGTAAGGGGTGGAGAAGGTTGACAAAGTGAATGGGTGGGAAGAGATGGGCAGAAACAGGGTGAAGGAGGAGATGAACTAACACAAGACTGGAACAGATACTTACTTGAGCAACACTGGGTACTCAGCATAACTATAAAACAAATTGTAACATGGAAATAAAGCGTTTCCGCAGCAACGTCCGTATGACACATATGTATGGCAAATGTTTTCAATAAGTTTAGTCACACGTTTTCGTTACTCGTTTTAAACCCTGCCATCATGAGTTGCCCTCTAAGAAGGAGACGGCAAGACCATGGGGTCGGGGATTTGTCCGCAATTCTGTGTGGTTAAAGAGGACCCCTAACACCTCACGTGGATAAAATACTAGGACGCACTACCTGGAAAATCCCTTGAAATATCGATCCAAAGTTTCCTTAGGTGCCTGATGAGTATAAAATGTTAGTCCACTGCCGAGCCTCCGTCTGGCCTACAGCCGGCACGGTAGCTCAGCGTGCTCGGTCAGAGAGCTGGTTGGCCTCTGTAATAAAAAAAAACTGAGTGAAACAATCAATAAACGAACTTAACCGGATGTCATGTGACGTCCGCAACGAACAAACACAACTATCAACAACGAACAAATTGAAAAAAAAGGAAAAAAGAACATGGTTAGCGCTAGGACCCTTACGCCAAAGGTCTCCGGTTCGATTCCTCCTCTGGCACTCTTTTTTCTTCTGTTGCTTGCAAAATTGCAGCGCATTGTTACAGGAGAATCGTGGAATTCATTCCCGGGAAGATTGTACAAAATATCATTCTATAATGCACCATCAATTATCGTCACCAATATTCCGAGATATGATTCAATATGCCTGGTTTGCCTCAAAATTGTCAGAAACTCGAAACATTTTCGTAAATGTTAATGGGGCATGTTTTTGCACAGATTTATTGCAAACGCCCTGTGATACTAAAAAATCCGCTTTTATATGGTGTGCAAGATGTCGCAATAATTATTGCTTTGTTTGTTTTTACGATAATTACCACTGCGGTTCTTGTTTATAATTATTATATGTATAAAAATGGAATGTTTTCCAATCGACTTTGTTATTCTGATTAAAAAGGCAATGTTTCTCCTCGTATACTTTACAATGAAAAATGGAAAACCCACCGCCATGAATTGAGTTGTTGGACGAAAAGAAAATAATTTGTATTCAATAATGAAACTAAATTGTTATACATAATGTGGGTTTGGGAAACTTTCTGAATAATTGGTGGACTAACCAAACAAAATGAAGCAGAAGAAAAAAAAAGTGCCAAAGGAGGAACCGAACCCGAGAGCTCTCGCGTAAGAATCCGAGTCCTGAACACCTAGGCCCAACGGCGGCTCGGCAGTGTACTAACATTTTATACTCATAAGGCACCTAAAAAACTTTGGATCAATTTTTGCCAGGATCTTCCGGGTAGTGTGTCCTAATATTTTAACCGAGTGAGGTGTTAGGGGTCCTCTTTCACCACACAAAATTGCGGACAAATCCCCGACCCCACGGTCGTGCCGTAGCCTTGTAAGCCATCGCTGAGTTCCCTACTCCGTACCCCACATAACGTCTGCAAGGAGTAGTTCAGTGGGAAAGCATCTGCAGCAGAAGGAACGACACGTCTTGCATCAGCAGTAAATCGATACTGGTAGGGCGTCGTGCCCATTTATGCGCCAGCGGAATGAAGCACGACTACTCCGCCGCCGCTGCAGGCTTCAGGCGCATTTTCATCGGGCGCTGCGCTTCCTCGGGGCCCGCGCAGTGTGCTGGAAGCGGCCAGCGTGGGGCAGCAGGCGGCTGAATAGCGAGCGGCCTGAAATGGAGAGGAGAGTAGGGGACAGGACAGGTCAGCAAGGCCAGCGCTGACGCCCACGCACCGCTGTTGTGAATAGGCCGGCCGGCCGGGCGCCGTGGCCCCCAGGTCGGCCGCTGTGTAAACCTCACGGTGCGCTGGCGGAGTTCCTGCAACCGAGCCGGATAAACAGCCGCAGCCGCCGTAAGCCCGGACGCGACTCGGCAGATTACTCCTATCCCGACCGTCGCAGCCCGCTAGCCTCCTGAAAAAGTGCTTCACTGTGCGGGGGAAGTCAGCAGCTCCGTGAGGTCGAATAACAGTGAGGCGATGTATATCCATAACTCTAAATATTATTTCTCCTCGGTTCTGACAGTGATTAACTCTTTTTCTTTTACGTATAGTCCGTAAGGCGTGTGCTAACATCACGAAATTGGGGAACGAAGTACGAAGCACAGGTCATCCCCGTTTTCAAGAAGATACGTCGAACAGACGTGCAGAACTATAGACCTATCTCTCTAACGTCTATCAGTTGTAGAATTTTGGAACACGTATTATGTTCGAGTATAATGACTTTTCTGGAGACTAGAAATCTACTCTGTTGGAATCTGCATGGGTTTCGAAAACGACGATCGTGTGAAACCCAGGTCGCACTATTCGTCCACGAGACTCAGAGGGCTACAGACACCGGTTCCCAGGCAGATGCCGTGTTTCTTGAGTTCCGCAATACGTTCCATACTGTTCCCCACAGTCGTTTAATCAACAAAGTAAGAGCATATGGACTATCAGACCAATTGTGTGATTGGATTGAAGAGCTCCTAGATAACAGAACGCAGCATGTCATTCTCAATGGAGAGAAGTCTTCCGAAGTAAGAGTGATTTCAGGTGTGCCACAGGGGAGTGTCGTACGACCGTTGCTATTCACAATATACATAAATGACCTCGTGGATGACATCGGAAGTTCACTGAGGATTTTTGCGGATGGTGCTGTGGTTTATCGAGAGGTTGTAACAATGGAAAATTGTACAGAAATGCAGGAGTATCTGCAGCGAATTGATGCATGGTGCAGGGAATGGCAATTGAATCTCAATGTAGACAAGTGTATGTGCTGCGAATACACAGAAAGATAGTTCCCTTATCATTTAGCTTCAATATAGCAGGTCAGCAACTGGAAGCAGTTAATTCCATAAATTATCTGGGAGTACGCATTGGGAGTGATTTAAAATGGAATGATCATATAAAGTTGATCGTCTGTAAAGCAGATGCCAGACTGAGATTCATTGGAAGAATTCTAAGAAAATGCAATCCGAAAACGAAGGAAGTAGGTTACAGTACGCCTGTTCGCCCACTGCTTGACTACTGCTCAGCAATGTGGGATCTGTACCAGATAGGGTTGATAGAAGAGATAGAGAAGATCCAACGGAGAGCAGCGCGCTTCCTTACAGGATCATTTAGTAATCGCTAAAGCGTTACGGAGATGATAGATAAACTCCAGTGGAAGACTGTGCAGGAGAGACGCTCAGTACCTCGGTACGGGCTTTTGTTGAAGTTAGGAGAACATACGTTCACCGAGAGTCAAACAGTATATTGCTCCCTCCTACGTATATCTCGCGAAGAGACCATGAGGATAAAATCAGAGAGATTAGAACCCACACAGAGGCATACCGACAATCCTTCTTTCCACGAACAATACGAGACTGGAATAGAAGGGAGAACCGATAGAGGTACTCAAGGTACCCTCCGCCACACACCGTCAGGTGGCATGCGGAGTATGGATGTAGATGTAGAACGATGCGTCATACTGAACAACTTCGTTCTATTAAATTTCCAAACTAAACCAAACTAGTCCCTGTCCGAACAGGTCATGAAGGCCCAACAGTATCGACCGGCCGCCGTGTCATCCTCAGAACACCGACGTCACTGGATGCGGACATGGAGAGTCATGTGGTCAGCACACTGCTCTCCCGGCTGTATGTCAGGTTACGTGACAGGAGCCGTAACTTCTCAATCAAGTAGCTCCTCAGTTGGTCTCACAAGAGCTCAGTGCATCCTGCTTGCCAACAGCGCTCGCAGACCGAATGGTCACCCATCCAAGTGCTAGCCCAGCTGGACGGCCCTTAACTTCGGTGATCTGACATATAACGGTGTTACCACCACGGCAAAGCCGTTGGCAAATTAAATTTACAATACCCTGGAAAATTGAGAAACGTTAAATACAAGCTCCCCAGTGGAGCAACGTAAGGCACAGTATCAAGAAACAGGTGGGCAGTAAATACGCTGTAAATTTATTGTCTCATTTATCGACCATTCATTTTTTATAAATAGTCGCACTGACAAACTGCCTCCGTAGCTTATTCGTCAGCGTAAATGTCTGTCGTGAGAAATACCCGGGTTCGATTATCGGTACACCAAGGATTTCTCCTTGGTAGGACCCCTGGTACGGGGTGCACTCTACCTAGTGGTGCCAATTCAGGTGCTGCTTGGTCGAAAAGTAGTTACTCTGCAGTCTCGGGAACGTCTGCAAAGACGGCAGGGAGAGGGGTGTGCTGCCCACTTGACCCTCCACCCCATCCGCATGAAGTTAGCAAGGCAGAGGAGAATATGGCGGTCGGTAGATATCGCTTGGGCCTTCGTGGCCTGGTGAGGAGCTGTTCAGTCACATTGATAGATTCGAAGAACGTCGCTATGATTCAAAAATCGACCTACATATTGTACTATGGTATAGAGTCTGTCGTATGACCCACTGGTTTTTTTTTTTCGTTTTAAGCATCAGTTTTTGGCCGGTTCAACAGACCAAACTCCTGTCTTGTGGCAATCTCTTCATCACAGAGTGGCACCTACACCCTATTTGCAGTATAATTTGTTGGATGAATTCCAGTCTCTGTCTTACCCTGCAGTTTTTCCTCACTACAGATCCCTCTAACACGGTGGAAGCAATGCTCTGCTGTCTTAACACATATCCCGTCATCTTGTCCCTTCATCTTGTCACCGTATTCCACCATTTACTTTCTTCGCCAATTCTGCAGAGAAACTCCTCAGTTCTTATCCGTCTACCTAATTTCCAACTTCCTTCTCCAACTCTTCGTTGCCCAACTTTTCGGGCCCATATTCAATGATCCACGCCATGCAATGCTGTGCTTCTAATGTACGTTCTCAGAAATTTCTCAAACATATTAAGATCGACGTTTGACACTGGGCCGCGCGGTGTAGCCGAGCGCTCTCGGGCGCCTTGCCACGGTTCGCGCAGCTCCCTCCGTCGGAGATTCGAGTCCTCCCTCGGGCGTGGGTGTGTGTGTTGTCCTTAGCGTAAGTTAGCTTAAGCTAGATTAAGTAGTGCGTAAGCCTATAGACGATGACCACAGTAGTTTGGTCCCATAGCAACTTACCATTACCAGGATGACACTGGCAGATTGTTCTTCACCGGTAATGCCGCCTTCACTTGCGCTAATCTGCCTTTTGTTTCCTCTTTGCTTTTATCATCTGTTACGTCTTTACAGAGTAACAGCAATACTTAGCAGTCTACTTCTTCAGGATTGGGAGTATTAATGTTAAGTTCATCACTAATCTCTTCGAGCTGTGTGTGCGTTAGAATCTGCATTTGCCACGCATTAAATCTCTATGCCCTTCCTATCCTAGGGTCAGGTTCTCGGCCGACCCGCGAGAGTCCTCCCGCCAGGTTGGTTTAACCACACGCGCGACCCCTCATGTCTTCAGTACTTGCTCGCTGTTCGGTATAGTAACTGCTGTTGCTCACAGAGCACACAGGTTCGGTTCATAGAGTGACGTACGGCTGCGGAAAGTAGCCTACTCCTTGCTTCTGCCTTAGTGAACATATGTTGAAGTACTATGATTCATCACGTCTCCTTTTTCTACTGCTTTGGAATTTGGGTGCTGAGCTGCCTGTACTTACTATACAGCCAAGAACAGGAATTTAAAAAAAAAATTGAAATGGTGAGCACGTTTTGTTACGTGCGGTTAAAGTAGTGGTTATCATTCGCACAAAGTCTTGTTCTCAGGCACAGGCCCTGCTATGGAGGTTGAATTTAGCTTCTCACATGTAACGCCGTCCAGCTTTGAGTAACGGCTTTTACTTTTGTCTTAGTCCCCCCCCCCCCCCCCCCCCCCCGTGAATCAGCAGCCGGGATGCCACCACAAAAAATGGTTCAAATGGCTCTGAGCACTATGGGACTCAACTGCTGAGCTCATTAGTCCCCTAGAACTTAGAACTAGTTAAACCTAACTAACCTAAGGACATCACACACATCCATGCCCGAGGCAGGATTCGAACCTGCGACCGTAGCGGTCTCGCGGTTCCAGACTGCAGCGCCAGAACCGCGCGGCCACTTCGGCCGGCTGATGCCACCACAAGTCCAAAATACTTAAGCCTACTTGTATAAGGCAAACTGAATTTAGATTTTAATGTTGATTCCTTATGGAAATTTTATATTTGTATTCGTTTATTAACAAGAAATAAATATTTAAAATTGTGCACTTCCTTTAAAGACGCATGAATTGAAATTAGAAATAGGTTGACCTACAAAAGAGCTGATTCTCTTTCAAATACTTGTGTGTTAAATTGCCACTCTCATTACTGATTCACAGTTAAAACCTGAAAGAAACACTTATTCATTTCTGTTTGTGCCATGTGGTCAAGTTTTACCCTTTGGGTGTTTTAGAGCACCTAGTTTCATGGATAGAACAATGTCTGTGTTAAGCTCGAGCTGGTCACAGTATGTCAGTGCCACATAAGGTATCAAATGTATGTCCCATAGCATTGACATGAAATTTAATACTGTCCGTGTTTTCTCTGTTTATTTTTTAATTAATTCCCGTATTTTCAGAATGAAATTTTCATTATGCAACGGAGTGTGCGCTGAGATGAAACTTCATGGCAGATTAAAACTGTGTGCCGGACCGAGACTCGAACTCGGGACCTTTGCCTTTCGCAGGCAAGTGCTCTACCATCTGAGCAACCCAAGCACGACTCACGACCCGTCCTCACAGTTTTACTTCCGCAAATAACTTCGGAACTTCACAGGAGGTCTAGTGCAAAATTGCTGAACTAGCACTCTTGGAGGAAAGGATATTGCGGAGCCAAGGCATTGCCTCAGGCTGGGAGATGTTTCCAGAACGAAATTTTCACACTGCACCTGAGTGTGCGCTGATATGAAACATCCTGGCAGGTTACAATTGTGTGCCGGACCTAGACTCGAACTCCAGACTTTTACCTTTCGCGTGCAAGTGGATAGGTCCCGATTTCGAGTCTCTGTCCGGCACACAGTTTTAATCTGCGGGGAAGTTTCAATTCCCTTATTGTTTACCGTCTTCAAGAACTTGTGTGCTGAATTTTGAAAATTTATTTAAATACCATACTTATATACTAGGACTTTCACTCGAATTGTGACCTCCATGAAATATTTTATGGTGTGTCTTATTGTTCATTCTGTCTATGCTAAAATGCTACAGAGGGAAATAAATATTATTAAAAGTTTTTTTTATTTGTGTTGCAACACTTTACCACTCACAGCTCCCTTCTCTCTATCATTTCAATCTTTTGCGCTACTCCTTATTACTCTGTCTTTCTTTGGCTTACTGGCAATCCGCTTACTATAATCATTAGACCGTTCATTCTATTTAACTCTTCATGTATCCCACTTCATACATGCGAAAATTGTTCTTTACGTGTCCGATAGCCGAGTCCTACCATGCAGCTTTTGCAGGAAATTTCAGTCTGGTGAGGACCGCGTTCACAAACGGTACTAGCTGGAAGAGCACGACGCACGGTATGATCTAGAAGGTTGCAGGCCGAATAATTCAAGGATGCAGACGCAATAATTCTAGAACTGATGTAAAATCCGTCTGAAGAGAAAAACAGGTGGTCCCAGTCGTATCCATATAGAAATCAAAGTCCACAATGGGGTAACTGACACGATACTAGAGACTGGGCTAAATGAAACTGGGTTGGAAAACATTCCATGCACCTTAACATAGGCTATCGCACTTTAATCATTCATTCCCAGCAAGGAGATGGCTGTACGATATGCCTGTTCTACTCTGGTGGCTGATTAGAAGGAAAGTCTAGAAGGTCATTGGCAGGAAATAGCGGATCGGCAGGATATTGTCCGTGCCCTCTAGTATGTGACTAATAGGCACTCTCGTTGGTGATAGTCAGGCAATAGCAAGTCGGAAGCTTGTATCCACGGACAGTGCTTTTCTGGAGCCAAGTGTTTAGTTGTTAAAGGCGCACGGCTGTTCTTTTGTAAAATGGCTCTGAGCACTATGGGACTCAACATCTTAGGTCATAAGTCCCCTAGAACTTAGAACTACTTAAACCTAACTAACCTAAGGACATCACACACACCCATGCCCGAGGCAGGATTCGAACCTGCGACCGTAGCAGTCCCGCGGTTCCGGACTGCAGCGCCGGAACCGCTAGACCACCGCGCCGGCAGTTCTTTTGTAGACAATGTTTTTGCTGTTTATACCTGCCGATACGCTATTTCTTACCAGTCATCTACTAGAGTTGTCTTCCAGTCAGTTACCAGAGTAGCTCCATAGCTCTATTCAAATTTTGGATAGAATAATTTTGAGTATTGGCCTCGTCATTCTAAATCCTACAAAAGCTAAATAGTCGACGCTTCGAACCGCCCTGAAGAGGAGCGCAGCAAGTCAATCGAAAAATCGCCAATTTAGCTGTTTTAGCAGTTACAATGACGCACCCCAGTATCCGGAATTATTTTATTCAAAATGACACCAGCAGCGGAAGTCTACGAACTTGTATCTCTTCAGCTTGTCCAATGACATCCCAAATATCTGACGTCGGTAGCCACCAGATAACCGAAATGGGCAGTATATTGAGAATACAAAGAATGCTGTGTATATAGAGTATACACAGTATTCATCAGTACCCAGTAGCTAACCGTCATGAAGATGGTGGCAGCAAATTGTTCGAAACGACGCCAAATTAACTGCTTTAGTGTTTAATAATTACTCGGCCTAGTACCAAAATTTTTTAATTCAAAATGAAAGGGTGATTACTTAAATATGTGTGTAAAAAGAGCAATAATTGCTTCAGAGAGGCTGTAAAGTTTTGCAAGTGTAGATTTTTGCAGTACAGTTCGACAGAATAAAATTTATGAAATTAACAAATCTGAATTTTTGCGCTGGTGGCCACATGAAAGTTGGAATTTCGATCCTATTAATAGTATTATCACATGTAGTTTTTGTAATGTCTCTTTGTAGAACAAGACAGCAGCAAAACCCACTAGTGCATGTTACTCACAGAACTCAGTGATCTATGGGACAAATGTGTTTCGATAAACTCTGATTTAATAAATTAATGCATTCAATATATCATGTTCGCTCGGCTACTTCCTTGAAAAAGACAGTAAACTAGAGGCACCACTGCATTTTAGCGGAGATAATATTTAGAGCGTACTTTGTAAGTTGTAGTCTTAGCGGACTAAGGATTCCTTATGAACATACAGGAAATCCTAAACCTTTAGGGTGAAGATTATGTCCACACTAGAGGATCATGAACTGAATACTGTAAAATATAGAACTGAAGGTCCAATATGATAACTTATTTTTTTATTGAGTTTAACAACTTACACGTTATCACAACAACATACGCTCTTAGCTCTTAACCGAATCGCAGCATTATATCGACAAGCATGCCCCATTGCTTCTATATCTTATACATGACTGGGGTATCGCTTCTGCTTTACCAGTACTCTACACTACATTCTAAACAGTGTGAATCACAAGAGTAAATTGACGGGTGCTTATTCTTAAATCTTTCCCATGATCGTACACAATATCCTCAAATCTACTATGCGAATAACTGTTAACTCGAGGACAATCTCCACGTCTCTGTGGTACGAGTGGCCTAGCTTCAATTGATAACGCCTTCCGAATTGATAACGCCTGTTACGAAACTTTTCTTTCCACATTCATTAAGCTTTCAGAGCTCTGTAGGGTGTTGCGTCGTAATTTACATGCATGTTTACAAATTCCTGGCGTCGTAATTTAGATGCATGTTCCCAAATTCCTGTAGTACCTTACCCACAATTCCGGATAACCAGTTTTGAACTGTAAACAATGGTACAACACTGTGGATGCATCACAGGCTATAGTGTACTATTTTTAAAGTTAATGCCACCATCATGGACACGGCTGGCAATTGTTTCACACATATTAAAATATTCCGGGTAATAATGGGCTGTTACAGTTAATTTCCTGGAGCAACTTCACATTTCGTCCCTATCTTCGGAGGTTATCTTTGAGGAGGATTATAACTTGTATGAATAAAGCTATTCAAAAAAGGCTAAAACTCAACCTGAAGGTGTGCTCCATAGATGGGGAGGAAACGTCGTAAAGGTCATAGTTCGTAGTGACTGACGGAAAGCCATGGAGTGAAACGGAAGTGATATCTACAGTTCCCCAAGGACGAGTTGTAGGCTTCGTACTATTACAAATCAACATAAAAAAATCTAGGAGACCATCTGAGCAGCCCTCTTGGTCCGTTTTCAGATGATGCTATCGTTTACCGTCCAGTAGACTCATCAGAGGATGAAAATCAATTGCTAAAAGATTGAGACAAAATATCTGTATCGTGCGAAATGTAGCAATTGCCAGTAAACAATAAAAAGTGTGAGGTCATCCACTTCACTGTTGAAAGAAAGCTTCAAATCAAATGGTTCAAATGGCTCTGAGCACTATGGGACTTAACTTCTAAGGTCATCAGTCGCCTAGAACTTAGAACTACTTAAACCTAACTAACCTAAGGACAGCACACGCATCCATGCCGGAAGCAGGATTCGAACCTGCGACCGTAGCGGTCACGCAGTTCCAGACTGTAGCGCCTTTAACCGCTTGGCCACCCCTGCCGGCTGAAAGAAAGCCATTGAATTTCGATTACACGATAAATCTTACAAATATAAAGGCTACAAATTCAACTAAGTACTTTGGGACGAAAACGACGAAGAACTTAAATCGGAAAAATGGCATCGAAACATTGTAGGGAAGGCGAACCAAAGACAAATTTTTATTGTAAGAGTACTTAGAAGATGCACAGATCTACTAAAGAGACTGCCTAAATAAGGCTTGTTCTTCCTCCTCTGGAGCGCGGCGTAGTATCAGTACCACATGCAACTGACAAACGACACTGAGAGAGTTCGGGAAAGGGCTGCCCGTTTTGTATTTTCGAGAAAAAGGGAAGAGTGTGTCACGGATATGATACTTGGGGTGCAATAATTAAAACCAATGCGTTTCTCGTTATGGCCTAATCATTTCACAAAATTTCAATCTCCAACTTTCTTCTCCGAAACAGAAAATATTTTGCTGACTCCCACTTACATATGGAGAAATGACCATCGTAGTAGAGAGAAATCTGAGCTCGTATGGAAAGATTTGAATTGTAGGTCATTCTTACGTTCTGTTCGAAAGTGCATTTATAGAGAAATAGTCTGAATGTGATTCTCTGAATCCTCTACGAAGTACTTAAGAACAAATTGCAGAGTAGTCATGTAGTTGTAGACGTAGGAAGTTGGGCTCCTATAAGTAATTCATTCAACAATGGCGCTACAGCCTGGAATGTTTTAATAAGTGTGACATATCCCACAGTGAAAATTTACATTTTACAAACACTTCTATGATGTTGAACGTGAGTATTTTCTGAAATATTTTTGCGATATAGTGCTTCACAGCTATATTACGTTTACTGGCAGGTATTTTATGCCTCTCACATAAACATGTCTTTAATTAATAAGCAGCCTCGCTTGCTTTCCTCACTGATGACCTTGTATCACCAGAAACATTAATTTAAAATTGTAATTCTCTTATCCTAAAATAGTTTAGCCACTCTACCTCCAACTAAATTTGACCCTACAGATTTGGGATACCTTCTGTGTCCGGAAATGATCTGTCTGAGTGTTACAAAGAAGATGTTTTAATCCCAAGCTAACATTGCCGTTTCCTACATAGTATCTACATAGAGCTGTTTAATATTGGGACAATTATTTTCGTTCCACAAATAGCGACTGCCCAGTAACTTGCGACACATTCGATTAAAAATACCTACGATACTGTGATACCGTACAGCCAAGTCTTCCTCTGATAATACAACACACCAAGAGTGGCTCCATTTTAATGTCTAAGGATATCGTTTGCGGGGGCGGGGAATGAGGGGGGGGGGAGAGGAACGTGTTATCATGGCCAGCCATGAAGCTCGAAGGATTCGTTCGCGCAATTTTAAAAGAATAGTAAATTCAGCTGCTCTCGTTTCCAGAAGGAAACCCAACAATGCAGTCACGCAATACAAGTGCGCACCCTAAGTAATTCAATTAGCTTCCACGCTCCTGCAGCTACACTTTACCCATTAGGTGCTCTTACTTTTATTACTCTATAACTTGCAGCTTCGTTTTTTACATCTACTCGTATATAGAATCGCACACACATATTTTTTGCGTCACTGTTGTAGCAATTCAGCGCAGCATTTGCCATGTGGGCGACTTAAATTGTTTGTTTATACTGGAAATGCGTTCCAAAACAACTTCTGAAGTCAGATGCACTTAGTGACTTAATAGTGCGGACCGTAAGACTTGAAACTTGTCTGTGTATGACTGAAATATGAATGGTGACGGACAAACAGGTGTTTCCGTAAGCGTGCAAAAATTTAACAGGGCATAGAGAATGCTCCACTGAACAATTTGAGGTGGAGAACCTGGGTTCGGACTACTGCTTTGCCTAGCATCACTGTTTTCCAGCTTATTTTCTTCTAATATGAGTACAAATTTACATGTACTGTGCTGTCAACTACATGTACATACTTTATTTCCTGCAAATAAACAAGGAGGAGGAGCATGACTATCTCTGTTGTATGGTATTTACATTGTCCCATGACAGAAGGTGCTATGACCCAATGACAGACCCATTCATTACTCAGTGCTATTCAGAGACGTGCAATACAATACGATGGAACAGTACCGGTACAGTATGTCCTGGTCGCTGGATTGGAAGGGGAGGTCCTATTCCATGGCCTGCGAGGTCACTTGACCCGAATCCCCTTGATTATTTCCTGTGGGGAAATCTAAAGTCACTTATGTATGAGACCCCAGTGGATACGGAAATGGAATTAGTTGCCAGAATTGTAGCTGCCTGTGACGTGATGCGGGGATATTTGTCAAGGTGCGTCAGAATCATGTTCGTCGATGGAAATAAAATGGAAATTCCGTGTGGCTAGGGCCTCCCGTCGGGAAGACCGCTCGCCTGGTGCAAGTCTTTCGAGCTGACGCCACTTCAGCGACTTTGGTGTCGATGGGGATGACACGACGATGATAAGGACTACACAACACCCAGTCCCTGAGCGGAGAAAATCTTCAACCAAGCAGGGAAACGAAACCGGGCCGTGAGGTATCACATTCCGTAGCGCTGACCACTCAACTACCAGGCGATATTCGCCGATATCATGCTTGCATTGAGGTTCCAGCACATTTTGTAAGGTACAATACAAATGTTACGTTCATTATGTCAGAGACGGTATTGGAAAGTTAACTGTAACTAATGTGAATAAAAAGGCACACAGTAATATGATTTTATTCCTATTATCTCCTCAAGCTGGCTTCTCTGACCCCAGGTTCCGTACCTCACATTGTTCAGTGGAGCATCCTCTATGTCCTGTTAAGTTTTTTGCACGCTCTTAGGGAAACACCCTGAATAAGTTATGTACTGGAATGAGTCCTTTTAAAGCCGTAAAGTAGTTAAAGATACACCTACACGCATCAAAAACAGTTTTGCATCACCCCAGTTCCCAGAACTCCTGAAGACAGACGTAGACTGTGGATATTATATCACAGACACAGTCCTTGTGACTGTTCAGACTTGTCACTAACCCCGCCCAAAGATGTAAACAACCATGCAAGAGCAGCGAACATTAGACGGAGGGGGTCCGACAGCAGATCACATCTAGTCATTTCACAAGGAAGGAGGTGCAAGGCTCGTATTGTCTGTTGTTCAACCATGCTTAGACGGTCAAAACCGCAGTTTTCGTGCCACGACAGGCTATCGAAAAGAAAGTTTCCAGGCGTCTCAGAGTTAACCAAACCGATGTAGTTCGAAAATGGCGATACAGAGAGACAGGAAATGTCGATGGCATCTTTCTCTCAGGCCGTCCAAGGGCTGCTACTGCAATGGATGACCGCTACCTACGGATTATGGTTTGGAGGAACCCTGACAGGAACGCCACAATGTTGAATAATGCTTTTCGAGCAGCCACAGGACGTCGGTTTACGACTCAAACTGTGCGCAATAGGCTGCATGATGCGCAACTTCACTCCCGATGTCCATGGCGATATCCATCTCTGCAACCGCGACACCACGCAGCGCGGAGCAGATGGGCGTATCAAAGTCCCGAATGTACCGATCAGGACTGGCATCACGTTCTCTTCACCGATAAGTGTCGCATATGCCTTCAGCCAGACAATCGTCGGAGACGTGTTTGGAGGCAACCCGGTCAGGCTGAACTTCTTAGACACACTGTCCAGCGAGTAGCAGCACGGTAAAGGTTTCCTGATGCTTTGAGGCGCCTTTATGTGGGGCCGAAGTACGCCACTGGTGATCATGGAAGGCGCCGTAACAGCTGTACGATACGTGAATGCCATCCTCCGAACGATAGTGCATTCATATCGGCAGCTATTGGCGAGGTATTCGTCTTCATGGACAACAATTCTTGCCCCCATCGTGCACATCTTGTGAATGACTTCCTTCAGGATAACGAGATCGCTCGTCTAGAGTGGCCAGCATGTTCTCCCGAGATTAACCCTACCGAACATGCCTGGGATAGATTGAAAAGGGTTCTATATGGACGACGTGATCCACCAACCACTTTGAGGGATCTACTCCGAATCACGGTTCAGGAGTAGGACAATCTGGACCAACAGTGCCTTGATGATCTTGTGGATAGTATGCCACGACGTACGAAAGCATGCGTAAATGCAAGAGGACGTGCTGCTGAGTATTTGAGGTACTGTTGACTCACCTTATGCCTTGTTAAATGACAGGGATGTCATACCGTCATGCAAATGATGTACAGCACTAGATTTGCACCTGGGCGCCGATATTGGAACACAGTTTTTTCTAGCGTAAATCGGTTCCGCGTTAACGCACTATTGCATTTACCATGTTCCACTCCCAAATGATAATTGCAGCCACTCTGGACCCCTGCGACAAACTGCACTTTAATTATGACCATACGGTACCTGCTGCACTTTGAATACTGCAGCAGCACTGTGCAAAGTAAAAATTCAGTTACAGGGTTATTCAAAAGTACCTCAAGAGTTTCAGATGAGGACTGCTCGAAAACCGACACAACATACAGAAAAATGAACCATATTGGTCGACAGGGACCCGCCCGATTAATCATAAGCGTCAGCACGCAGCTTCCGACATTCGGGGAAGCGAGCCGGCTCGGAATCCAATCAGCTCGGTGAGTTAACGACGAGGGCCGGTGTGCTGGCCAGCCTGGATGTGGTTTGTAGACTGATTCGCCCATATGATTAGGTGAATAATGGGCTAGTACTGCCTACCCACCTCAGTTAGACGAATTGAAACATTTCCAAAACTTTCTCACACTTTCACTTGGATATATCCCGACCCAAACGAGGGAACACAATCCACGCCACGGAGTTAGGGGGGGGGGGAGGGGGGCGGAGAGAGTGGAACGGGCGGCGACGGGAATTGCATCCTTCTATCCCCTACTAGATGAAGAAGCTTGCACAGAATAGAGTAGCATGAAAAGCTGTATCAATCCAGTCTCAGGACTGAAGACCACAACAACACCATCCCTTGCTACTAACAGTGTGAAATCCTGACTATCATCCCGAAGATACAGAATAATACCGAGGAGAAGACCAGTGCACAGAGCACATGTCCTAGTTTCGATTCGTGGCATAGGTGTAGAGCGCGCCATCAATAGGCAGGCCTCTCAGAACATGTAGGCGAATGATTTCGTAAATACCTTCGCATCCAAGTAGACCGCCGCTGCCTATGGGCAACCCGATGTCCAGATTTCCAGCGAAACCTGCTGATGCAGAGAAGTATTCGCCCTGTGACGGTCTTTTGCTTATACACACATCAAATAATGTTTTGCATCACCTCAGTTCAAAAATGGTTCAAATGTCTCTGAGCACTATGGGACTTAACAGCTATGGTCATCAGTCCCCTAGAACTTAGAACTACTTAAACCTAACTAACCTAAGGACAGTACACAACACCCAGTCATCACGAGGCAGAGAAAATCCCTGACCCCGCCGGGAATCGAACCCGGGAACCTGGGCGCGGGAAGCGAGAACGCTACTGCACGACCACGAGCTGCGGACCTTCACCTCAGTTCCAAGAGTTCTGGAACCTGTACAGGAAACTGGAATAGAGATCAACATAAACATCATTTCCACCCTTTTTACTGCTCATGAAAACCTCACATTGCATGTTGTATCACCCTGTAGCGAGACCTTCAGAGGTCGTGGTCCAGATTGGTGTACACACCGGTACCTCTAATATCGAGCAGACAGATCGTGTGCTGTTGACTGTTTTATGTAAACGCCATCAATTACACTGAGGGAGTATCGTCCACTGAAACGTCTAAGGAGACGCCCAAAGTCGTTAAATGGTTTAAAAACGCGATAAAAATTTCGGAAAGTTGGGTGAGTTTGGTGTGGACCCTCAAAGAGGAAGGGTACCATGCTACTGGTAGCGCTCGTGCAGTGTCACGAGAGTTGTCCATCCCAGTATGGAAAGTTTTGCGCTCTATTCTACACTGATACCAGTACAAGATCCAGATAGTGCAGCAACTGAAACATCATCATGTTCCACAGCAACGTTATGAATTTGCTCTTTGGCTTCCGACATGGATCCAAGGTGATGACATGTGGCCTGGCAATATTCTATGGCACATTTTCTACCACAGGGTGCTGTGGTTACACAGAAATTCCAACTTTGGAGTACTGTTAAACCGCGTACTGATCACAAAGAGCCGTTACACTCACTGTATGTAACTGTGTTGTGTGGATTTGTAAGCACTGTTATTCTCGGTGCGTTCTGTTTCGAAGAGAATACGCCAGAGTACCTTCCATGTGTACTATGCCGTCTGCACATTATTGAGAACTTCTTGTACAGTATGTTCTGCTTTGGAAGAACGCAATTGTGTGAAAACCACTATTTTCATATAAGATGGGCCAACACCTCATGTCGCTCGCCCATGAACGTGTTATCTCCAGAGGATTTCCAAATGCATGGTCGGCAACATCGCCAGATCTGAATCCATGTCACTTTTGGCCCTGGGGACATCTAAAAGAACTCGTTAACTGTTTGAGTCTGTACCTGAGCTGGACGCCAGTACGCAGGCATACATTGGTTGAATTACACTGGAACTGCTGCGAGTAACTGTGGATCACATGCTCTTGCGGATGCACCATTTCGTCCACATCTCAGGTACTCAAATTGAAACAAACTGCGTAAGCAGCAGTTACTAACAAAATCAGCACTTGTTGGACCTTTTCTGCCCAAGTCCCGCTCCTAATGCATTGCATATGAAAACATTTCTATACCTCTTTCTTGCATTCACAGAGCCAAATTTGCACCTGGTGGTCAGAATTGGAACTAATTTTTTTTTTTTCAGCATTCCACTTTATCGCATTAGCGTGTCTACCAAGTTCCACCGTCGTACTCTATTTAGAGCCCACACCGGACATCTGTGAGAAGCTGCATTTAAATTGCAACAACCTGGTACAAAAGTTGCGTTAATGAAATTCTAAATGTATTGTGCCAACTGAAGATGGGTGAAAGTGGGAAACGCATCTATACAGAAAGCCAGGTTTCGCAGCGATTCATCAAGTCTGTTAAATGTTCATCCAAATGCGAGGAAAACATACTTGTTATCTGCACAATTCGGTATTTGCCATCGAAATAGTTTTTGTCTCCTAATCAGCTAAAATACGAAATTAAGAGTTGTTGTATGTACAGTATTGGGTTCAGAGGAGAACACAATTCGCCGTTAATTGAAAACTTTTCGTTTAGGCGAGCTCTGAAGAGAGCTGCCAGAGCAACAGAAAGAAGCACCTGCGCAAGCCACTGACCGATGGACTGGCGGGAAGTTGGTCTGGGAATCAAACACAGCCGGCGCAGCGCTGGCTCTTCCTCCCCACACTCCGGGCCCGCTAATCCAACAACTTTCTCAATCAGGACTTGAAGGCGAGAAAGAGGTGGAGTAGGACGTGTGTGTGTGTGTGTGTGTGTGTGTGTGCGGGGCTCGACCGGTGTCGCCCTGTATCGGAGGCAACCGACCTGCTGCCGGCTGAATGGAGAGAGCGGAGGAGCGGCCACGGCCAGCTGCGCCCATTCACAGGCCGGGGGCGGCGAGCTGGGGGCGGCCCGGTGCGGGGGCGGCGAGACGCGGCTGTGGGGGCAGCGGTGGTCCAGCAGGCGTCCGCCCACCCCGCCCCAGCGGCTTCCTTCGACCCACTCTCCGGTATCCAACCGGTTGCCAAACTTTCGGTCCCGGCCGTGCTGTTTTAATTAGCGGCGAAAGCCTTTCTGCGGCAGCTGTCTCGTCGGCCCATACTTCCCTGTCATCCGCAAAGACTCTGATCCCACTGCTGGATTTTCCGTTATTTAATTCTATCTCTCAATTTTTTTTTCAAAGTGCCAGAAATCTGAGTGGTAATATAGGGAAATCTGTCGGACTACTGATAGGAGGAAAGGTCAAAGGGCTTCCTAGTGCAGCTAAAAAATATACATTGGGTAAGTCATAGTGAATTCATCTAAAGAAACATACGATTGAGAAACTTCTCAAATAATTTTACTTATATATAGCGACTCTACGATAGGATGGACCGAAAATATTCACAGTCTTTGTTCTCATATCGTTATACTGCGGAAAGGGTATCAGCCAGAGACATGAAAAATAGCCGTGCCAGTAAATCAGATCGTTTCGCATCTTCTGGTAACGTATTAGCTCTAAATTAAATGGAAATTTATAAAAATACACGTTCTTATGATAATTTGTACTATTTTTTCAACTTGCCACCAACGAATCTATTAGAACCACAGAAAATACAGTTGAAATGTAAACTGAATGCGCCAACGTCTTGAGGTCGCTTATTGTCATCAGATTTTATATAAAATAGAAAACATCACTGTTTACATCAATTACAAAAGTTAAAATATTTCAAAGCAAATTGTTTTAGTAACTCAGTACTGTCGTTAAGCAAAAATTATTTTTCGTTGAAAGACTGAAAAAACTATGGTCTTTTTGTCAAAGAAAGATCCAGAAAGGTACTTGGGAAGCAGATTGCCTATTGAAGCTAGATACGGCAGATCTTGACAGTAAAATAGTAAAGTCTTCCAAATGAATCTGTCCCCAGACTCAGCTACGCAAACTTTCCCCGAAGCATCCGCCACGAGATTCACGCATCGTTCAACTGCCTGTGTGTGATCGGGGAATTTCTTGGTTAATGTGGCCCAGTTACTGGCCGAACCACATTGAATATGTGCTTTAATCTCATAGTCACAAATTTTTTGTCAATAATGGCGAAGAAGATAAATCACATCAATCCAGATGACCATACATATCTGAGTAGTCTTGAGCCTGGAAATTGAGGTTTGGCGGCATGATTGTTCTGATAGTTTTCGTCCTGCGATTTTCCTTTAAAATTCACGGCAAACCCAGCTCTCTAACGTGATTTGTTTTATCCCGAGTCATGGCTACGGCCAACATCAATGTTTTCAGTAGGCAAGAAGCTGTAACGTTTCATCACAATGTCAGTAATACCAAGTAAATATACTGGCAGGTATGGCAGCGTCATCTAGCGGGCCAACCACAGCGCCATCTGGTTTCCCCCTTCAAGCTAGACGAGTTTCGTTCTTTGTAGTTTTTTCATTTGATGCTTATTTAGTGAGATATTTGGCCCCATCACTATCAATGGACTACCCTGTATATGTAGTTCAGCGACATCATGACTGGGAGTGACACAAGCGATAGGAAGTAAAGAGGAATGAATCTTTACTAGAAACCCTATATAATCTCTTTGAGAAACCACCACACAATACTGCAGAGATTCGCCATCACACGGATTCGAAATGTAGGTTCACGGAGATATAAAGCACCAGATGCCTATGCACAAGACACACAGCCCCATAATTTAGGGGCAAGTGGTTTGTGAATCTGGAGCTATCGCCCGGCAATGTTTCAGATGTATTCCATTCTGTACAGAACTGGAGAATTTGGATCAGGCGAACTTGGTGGGCCAGACATCAAGGTAAGTTCGCTACCACACTTCGCAAACCATAGAAGCACTATTGTGACCTAGTGACACAGACAGCTGTATTGGTGGAAAACGCCATCACCATTGGCGAACATATCTAGCAGGAAGAGATGCAAGGTTCCTGTGTAATATTCACCTAGTCCACTGTTGTTGCTGAGACTTCTATTACTGCCACAGATCCCATGCAGCCCAGGAGAACGTCCCCTGAAGAAAAGTGCTTCATACGATCAGATGATACGTTTGCGTCGATCCACTGTTCAATCTCGATTATCTTGTGTCCACTTCAGATCTGATTATCAGTGTCAATGGGTGAACATGGGAACACGTAGTGGTCGACTGCGGAAAGGCCAACGCGTTCCTCAGTCTACGCTGAACGGTGTCTTGCGAAACACTTGCTCCTGAACCAGCATTGTACCTAAGGCCTACACGTTCTGGACCGGTTTTCCATTAATTAGACAAAGACCTTCGGAATTAGCACAGGGAGAAACCAATAATATGCCTACATCTCGTGGCACTGCTGTGGATTGGAAAAAGCTCAGTCAGGTAGCACCTCAATTCGTATCGCGAAGGTCAACAGCTATTGGTGGGCCAGATGGTCACCTATCCAAGTACTCACCACAACGCAGGGTGCTTAACTTTTATGATCTGAAGGGAACATGTGTATCCTCCGAGGCACGGCCATTGACTGTAGTAAAGTATAACAACATCAAGAATAAATCTATGATTCAGGACAACATAAACGTAATTTTAGCAAGCACTTAACTACAGCAAGTAAACAGTGTTAAAGATGCCCCTTAACATTTTTACCACTACCCCGTCATGTATTCCACTTAACCTATGATAGGGGACTCATCTTACTTATATAAATACAGGGCTATTACAAATGATTGAAGCGATTTCATAAATTCACTGTAGTTCCAGTCATTGACATATGGTCACGACACACTACAGATACGTAGAAAAACTCATAAAGTTTTGTTCGGCTGAAGCCGCACTTCAGATTTCTGCCACCAGAGCGCTCGAGAGCGCAGTGAGACAAAGTGGCGACAGGAGCCGAGAAAGCGTATGTCATGCTTGAAATGCACTCATATCAGTCAGTCATAACAGTGCAACGACACTTCAGGACGAAGTTCAACAAAGATCCACCAACTGCTAACTCCATTCGGCGATGGTATGCGCAGTTTAAAGCTTCTGGATGCCCCTGTAAGGGGAAATCAACGGGTCGGCCTGCAGTGAGCGAAGAAACGGTTGAACGCGTGCGGGCAAGTTTCACGCGTAGCCCGCGGAAAATTGGCTCATGCCAGAACTGGAGACCGACAGCGCCGACTTCATCTTTCAACAGGATGGTGCTCCACCGCACTTCCATCATGATGTTCGGCATTTCTTAAACAGGAGATTGGAAAACCGATGGATCGGTCGTGGTGGAGATCATGATCAGCAATTCATGTCATGGCCTCCACGCTCTCCCGACTTAACCCCATGCGATTTCTTTTTGTGGGGTTATGTGAAATATTCAGTGTTTAAACCACCTCTACCAAGAAACGTGTCAGAACTGCGAGCTCGCATCAACGATGCTTTCGAACTCATTGATGGGGGCATGCTGCGCCGAGTGTGGGAGGAACTTGATTATCGGCTTGATGTCTGCCGAATCACTAAAGGGGCACATATCGAACATTTGTGAATGCCTAAAAAATCATTTTGAGTTTTTGTATGTGTGTGCAAAGCATTGTGAAAATATCTCAAATAATAAAGTTATTGTAGAGCTGTGAAATCGCTTCAATCATTTGTAATAACCCTGTATTCATATTAATGTGATTAGCAACAATTTTTGTAGCTTATTTGCGTTAGAGACCATATGTAGGACTTTTATCTGACTCACAGTTGCTCATACTAGCCTCACATTCGTAAAAATCTGCCATGGAAAGCATTTTCCAGGCATAAACACCGGAAGATTACTACCTCTTGCAGCTCTGTTTCTGGCACATACCAATATTTACATGCACACTTCATGACAAACTTGGCATTAGCCAGAAACTGAAATTAGAGACGAGAGTTGCCATTTCTCGGGTTATCACGCGACTATCAACTAATGTGAATAAAGCACATCACATACTACGTTTTGAATGCTACAACTCTGTTTCTAATCGACCGTCTATTTCCACTGCTTACAATCGAGTTCTTCAAATCTAACCTCCAGCTGTTTGTCTCAGAGTGTTACAGAAAAGCGTGAGGTATTAAAATTTTCGATCACAAAGATGTGAATGATTTTATAGGTGACAGAATTAACTGCAAAACAGTCCGCTCCGATAGCTCAATGGTCAGCGAGACGGACTGCTGTCCTAAGGGGCCCGGGTTCGATATTCCCGGCTGGGTCGGGGATTATCTCCGCTCAGGGACTGGGTTTCGTGTTGTCTTCATCGTCTTTTCATCCCCATCCGGTGCGCAGGTCGCTCAATATGGCATCGAATGTAATAAGACCTGCACCAAGGCGGCCGGACGTGCCCCGTAAGGCGCCTCCCAGCCAACGACGCCAAACGCTAATTTCCATTTTACTGCAAAACAAATTGAAGTCATATATGCTTGGCAACTCCTCCTTAACCATAAGAGAACTTTTGAATATGTAATACTGTAATATATGTCTCAGAGAGAGAGAGAGAGAGAGAGAGAGAGAGAGAGAGAGAGAGAGAGAGAGAGAGAGAGAGAGATTGGACAAAGAGATAAACTTATATCACGATACGTAACAAGAGAAATGTAAACCTTCAGCTTAGTATAAGAGACAATCACGTAAACCGTCAGCAAGTTGTCATATGTTTTACCATGAAAATATAATTGTAAACTAATTCACTCGTCTCACATCAGAGCTGGGTATAGCAATTACGATCCACTGAACATGCAAATAACAAAACTACACCATACTTCCAAGTAAATTTAATTGAGTGCAGAGTTGCTTATCAGGACTTTCACAGAATAGAACATTAGATTGTTTGAGCGAGCGAGCACGCGCACGCACACACACACACACACACATACACATACACACACACACGTTGCCGGCCAAACACTACGTTGTTACTTATAGAGACCAATACAGTATGACCATTGCAAAAAAGTTCTCAAACGATTATAGCACTTTCATGTAGTCTGAGCAACCAAAGAAAAGATTATCTGCATCCCTTCCGTCCCCACAAGAGCAGAAAGGTGCTTTAATGTGTGTGTGTGTCCTGTGAAGATGATTACAGAAAAATCCGTGGTTAAATTTTAGTCTGGTTGTTGGCGATGCGAGGTGCATAGACACTGAATGTGAACGGGATTTCGTCCCATTCCCCCAATCTTTTATCACGCCTCTGTACAGTACATATCAGTAAACCATAGTTGGAATACTGCTCTTGAATTTATGATTTCAGTTAGCCTACACCAGTAACTAACCGGACTAGTACGGCAACTGAAAAGAGGGTGACTGATCAATACCCAAATCCCAACAGACAGGTAATTGTCACGATGAAGACTGACAAACTAAAATAACGTGAGATTGTAGGAAGCGATAGCGTTCTTTCTCAATTGGACATGATACACAATATACAATCTTTATCTGACGCATGCGGATGAAAAAGCTATAGATATGCTCTCAGTATCATGTTTGTGTACGTTGACTCCACTAATTTCTAAAACTCTTTAGACATTGTTGACGTAGTCACGTACCTTGGAAGAAGTTCCGCTGTCGAAATACATGATACTTCACAACACAAGAACCAGGTGTGTATCATAGCGAATGCATAAGAGTACGCCAACGTTAATGTCGCAGTATCAGCGCGTCTCCTTTCAGTTTTTATGTTCCCATAATGCCTCGAAATGTTGTCGAGAATCACGAGCACTGAAGAAGTGGAGAAGTCCTCGTAACTTATTCTGTGCAGATAATTCACTTGCGACTTAATGATTCGCGGAATTCACATTGGATTTAAATCATGTGCGTTGCTGTTTTTGGGTCTGTGTACACAGCTCCAGTATACCGCACTGCAAAACGTCTGCTGAAAGCGCCGTGTGCCCACCGTGCGATACATTCGTTCGAACGAGGCGGTAACGAAGTGAGGAAGCCGGCGCCGCCAACGCCATCTGGCGCCGGCAGCGGAAACAAGCAGGATACACGACGCGAGCTCCGCTTGTGGGTGAAAATTCCGATAGCGAGCGGCGAGGTGGACCAACGGGTTCGGATCGACAGCCAACGACAACACAGCTGTCACCAACCCAACGGCGCCATGATCTATATTTAACAAGAACTTGTTTTAGCTGTTAATTTCCCTTTGCACTAAGTGTAGCTCACCACTTAAGGAAAAGAATGACTGATATACTCTTGCCAACACCTGCTAAGTTCGCAAGACTAATATTTCTACACTTTCATGCACTGTAGTTTCTCTTGAGCGCGACTGTTAATTATTAGGAAAAAATACAAAATCCTGAGACAGTCCACTGAGTCTTTAGCTCATCCACTACGTGTTTAGACGATCGTTTTCCAGTTGATGGCTTGTTTTGGGCATTTGTTTCAGTGGAAAGCATATGCGATTTCTTGCATCAACACGTTACGTAGCAAAATATCCGACTTGTAATGTTAATAATTAAATGAATTAGCATCAGTGCCCATGGAAGTAAAGACTTCGTGTTTCACACAATTTTATATTTTTTTCCACAGCAATATTTCTGCTGTATGGTACATTACATACAATTCGTTTTTGTGGTAAGAACCCGTTAGGTAACTTCTTGAACGTCTTAAACTGAAGGACGAACAACGGCACCAGACAGAACTTCATAATGCGGGCAGCCATAGCCATTAAACTCCATAATGGACTGAATTAAAATGAACCGCAAGATTGGTGATTTCTTTACTGTCAAACTGGTTTCGCTGCATTAAAACAGCGTCCTTCGTTGAAAACAATATCACGCCCCAGGTTCGTAGTCAAAAACCAAACCACTGAGAGGTGAGGTGGTCAAAATAAATAAAATAGAAAATCAGGGCGAATAGTGTGGTGGGGCACCTGTGGTAACTGTAGGTCTACAGCCCGAAGGCGGTTCATTTTCTTCCACTCATTATAACGTGATCATGGTCTTTCACAAAGAACATCGAGAAACTTTAACTTATGTTTCTGGACATAAATAATCAATTTGACCATGAATCTTTATTTATAGACAAATTAAACATGGCTAATAAATTGATTCATGTTTTGTTTTGTTAAAAACAAATAACAGATGATGCAGCAAGATTAGCGTTCAACGCAACTCGTCAGGAAGAAGATATTTAGCGATCGGAGACTGTTTTGGATTGCACAAATTCTAAAGCAATGGGTTGCCGAATCCTGCAATGTGGTTTTTTCAGACTTCGGCAAGATTAGCCTTCAATGTTACAGAGACGAAGAGAACATTTGGGATAGGGCAAAAGATCGTATTATACAAGAATGGGCAATGGAATTGCTCACTACCTTTCCAGAGGAAGCAGCCTGGCATTTATTTAGGCGTGGAAAATTAAGAACGGAAATTTAACAGAAATTAAAGTGAAATTCCTGCATAAAATTATGCTAATTTTTTAATTATTAGAATGTACTACACATTTTTATTTCCTCCGATATGAATTCTATGATGATGTTAAGAAGTCATTACGGACAACGTAAAGTAATGTTACGTTCTTATTCGCAAATCATTGTTCTAATTGTTGAATTATTAGAATGTATTACACATTTTAATTTCCTCTGATATGACCTCTGTGATGATGTAAATAAGTCATTATGGACAACGTAAAGTAATGTTACGTTCTAATTTGCAAATCATTGTTCTGCACGTACCATGCGTATATATAGGAAAATTCCCTACTGATAATGTCGTTATCGACGAATTCACCAGAAAAAAATCAAAACGGGTTCGTATTTAACTTACCGGCAGCAGCGACGTTGTTACAGTGATCTCCATTATATAAGAACATGCGAGAGGAATAGTACACTTTTACAACAGGATTAATGCGTCACGTTTTAAGTCACACAAGCCATGCAGATAGCTCAGAGGAGCAATGACATGTAACGACCACGCAGGCTGAACAGTAGGCAAAGAAAATGGGAATCTGCAATTCGTTAGTTAGATGCTGGGGAGAAGCGTTTTTGGGGGAAGAAACTACGAATACTCTTCAGCTCATTATCTGTGTAGATGTGATGCTAATATAAATTATTTATTTAGTTATTTTTATTTATTTGACTTTATCTGATTAGGGCCTTTAGGCCCTCTCTTACATCGAACCATGGTTTCATACTTACAGTACCTTTTCTACGTCTTAGTAACTTAAGAAATAACAACTATATGTTAAATAGTACTGGAAGGGTTTGAGTGTCTACAGTGACAAGCGAGTAAATAATACTAAGTATGTACACTTCTACTACTACCGCTGCTGCCACTAATAATTACAACAATAATAAGGATAGTGGCAGATATAAAAAGCATTCGTGAGTGTATAAAGTAGTTGTTTTCTTACATAGCGAGTTTTGGGGAAGGGAAATTTAAGGAGACTGCACCAGCTAAGAATGCTGGGAAATGTGGAAAATCTGGTTCAGAGAAGAAAGTACACGGATAATGAACACGTACAGGGACAATGTTAATCCTTATTGTTGCTTTCGTAGATACGTCATTGTCATCTTCAGCCGACTAACTTTCCAGTTATTATATCAGCAACCAGTTTCAGCTCTACATCACGCCATCTTCAGGCCCCTGACCGACGTGTCGGCAAGTGATGTTCGAAGGGATCGCTGTGCTAAGAAGAAGTCTACGGATAGCAGTCGCTGAACGCTGCGCCTTATTTTGGCTGAACCAGAGGTGGGATTCCTCCAACACGGCTCTCAGGAGGCCTTAAGATGTAATGTAGCGCAAAAACCGGTTGCTCAAATAAAATAGATGTTTAGTCGGCTGAAGGTCTTTTAATTATACATTTTATTTTGAACAGCCGAGGTCCCACAACTATCTGTATAAAGATGGAATTATAGGATGTTATTAACTGTATTCTGAAGTGGGAGATGTTATTAAACTCTCTGACATAATGCGGGAGATTATTCCAGAATCGGGTTCTTGCTACTGAGAAGGACTTAAAGTGGCTGAACGATGGAGTGGGACAGAAAGGATTTTGCTCTGACTGGGGCGGTTGTTTCTGCCGGTTTGCTTGGACAAGAGCGTTTAGGTCGAGAAAATGTATGTGTGTGTGTGTGTGTGGGGGGGGGGGGGGGGGGGGAGTGGCCGAGTACGTTGCTAAGGCAGAAGAGAAGACAGTATGTATGGAAATCTCTGGGGGTTCTCTGTACGCTGTCACGATACCTGTGCATATGTTGGTGAAATGTGATCAAAGAATCTAAAGTCACAGCTGCAACGCACCTAGGAAATTATAATCAGTTCCAGACGCAGTGAGCTTTCCCGAGAAAGGCGTTGCAAGGTAACATCGCTGTAATCAATAATTGAAATTATAAATGTTTGTACCAGTTCCTTTTTCAGGTCAAGAGGGAAGAGTTTTTTATATTTTTGCAGGGCATAGAGAGATGTTGATATCCTCCTCTACCTCGTAGTTACACCCTCAGTCCAATTAGATTTTTATTTGTTATTACTCCCAGACTCTTTTCTGATGGACAGAAGTTGATATTTGTCCCATTCAGGGTTAAAGAGGGTAGGGATTCCCAGTATTTAGGACTAATGAGTGTAGAATGACTAACCAGCACAGCTTGGGTTTTGAAGGGATTGAGATTCAATCATACATCCTGCGCCCGTTCTAATTTGCTCACGGGTCGGCATTGAGATTCTCGAAAGCTGTTTTTAGGGATCCTGTTTTTGCACTTAGATACAACTGGAGGTCATCAGCTTATATGTGATATTTGCAAAAGGATAAAACTAAAGACACGTCTACATCTATATCTACATCTATGTGATTACTCTGCTATTCACAATTAAGTGCCTGGCAGAGGGTTCAATGAACCACCTTCAAGTTGTCTCTCTACCGTTCCACTCTCGAACAGCTCGCGGGAAAAAGATCACTTATTTTCCTGTGGGAGTCCTTATTTCTCTAATTTTATCGTGATGATCATTTCTCCTTATGTAGGTGGGTGCCAACAGAATGGTTTCACAATCGGAGGAGAAAACTGGTGACTGAAATTTTATGAGAAGATCCCGTCGCAACGGAAAACGCCTTTGTTTTAATGATTGCCACCTCAATTCACGTATCATGTCTGTGGCACTATCTCCCCTATTTCGCGATAATACAGAACGATCCACCCACATTGAACTTTTTCAATATCATCCGTCAGTCTCACCTGATCGGATCCGCACAGCAATACTTCAGAATAGGGCGGACAAGTGTAGTGTAAGCAGGCCCTTTAGTACATCTGTTGCACCTTCTAAGTGTTCTGCCAATGAATCGCAGTCTTTGGTTCACTCTACCCACAACATTATCTATGTCACTGTTCCAATTTAGGTTATTAGTAATTGTAATCCCTAAGTATTTAGTTGAATTTACAGGCTTCAGATTTGTCTAACTTATCGCGTAATCGAAATTTAGCGGATTTCTTTTAACACTCATGTGAATAACTTCACACTTTTCTTTATTTAGGGTCAATTGCTACTTTTTGCACCATACAAATATGTTATATAAATCATTTTGATATTCGTTTTGGTCATTTGAGGACCCAATACGGAACCCTGGGGGACGCCAGATACTACCTGACTCCACTGTGACTCTGTGGTGACCGGCATGACGCACTGCTGGCAGGACTCCAGCCAGGTATGAGCGAAACCACTGCACTGCACTTCGCGAGAAATTCACGCTGCTAAATTATGCAATTAACAGTTCTCGAAAAGAATCAAAAACATTCCTCCAAAATATCTTCTTAGCCTGCAGTCGGAAGAAGTCTTAACACGTTGTAGAATAAGAAGTACGTCCTGTCACGAACCTAGTAATATAAATGTAGATGCATTATTATTTTTCAGCAGCTCCAACCGTGAAAGAAACTCAAATAGCTAACTGAATTTTCTGCTGTAAATCAAAGTAAATGATGCAGTGCCGTATTCAGAAAGAGTGATGTATAAATACAAGTACATCCATGCAAATATATATTTCTCACGGTTTCCCTATATTCTTTGCAGAACGATTCCTTTTTAAAAAAAGCAACAGTCGAATTTCGCTCGAAACCTTCTGAGGTACGTGCCTCTCCTTCGCATGTAATGACCTAGCTGTCGATTTCAGGGAGAACTTCAGCCTTCGTTTCCTTTTCATCGCCTTTAAGCGCAGTCCACATTATACGCATCAAAAGAGCTTCAGTCAGCACGATCAACACCGGCAGTGAGAGTTATATGAGGAAAAAATCTAATTCTCATAGGGCTTCGGCGCAGGACTAAATTCGGCTGAATTCTGATTAACGTAATCCTATTAAAACTGCGTCAGAGCTAATTACGTGTCCAAATGTGTCCATAAAAATCAAATAATGCTAGATTTTTTATTTATTTAAATGAAAGCGCCGCCAGGAATTTTGTTATTTATATTTAATTAAAATGTCCGCATCAGCGTGCCGTTAAATGTTATGAATAGCAAGTATTATGCAGACGCGGGACAAAAACAACTATTAATTTGTGCGAAATAACAAATCTTCACGTAAAAGCGCAGCGGTCCGCGCATAGTTTCGCGTAACGACCGTTCGCAATTATGTCGACATTAAGCTGAAAATTATACCGATGCAAATAGCAGTTTCTGTGACGTAGGGGGTACAGCTTATCGATGAGGTTATATGTGGCGTTATGTAACAGAAACCGGCGTTAGCTATTCAGCTCTGCTACCCACGGAAATAAGCGAAAGCAATGTTTAAAAGTCGACTTACAGTATTTCACGTAATCGTGCCGATCTACAATGTTGGAATGTTCTCCAGTAACCCTGAATAGTGCATGGAAAAGGGTACTTCGATAGTCAAATGACTGCATGCCTCTTTTGTGCGATGGTCTGAATGCGTGTTACAGGATGAAAGCAGCAGAACTGTACATTATTCTTCGATTTTCGATTCCCTGAATTTTCAGGAGTGGTGCTAACAGATATGTTGCAATAGCAGCAGACTTCTGTGAATTCACTTAATGAATTCAAGGGGATAAGGACTACAGATACTGAAGCAGTATTCGAAGATAGGTCACACCGATGTCTCGTAAGCAGAATCTTCACAATCAAATTTCCACTCTCCTTCCTCACTGTTGCTTTCACGTGTGTCTCCCATTTCATTTCAGTACCTCTACGTATATAAACGAGATGACTGTTACCAGAATGTTACCACCTGCCTTATAACCATATACTGTCGCATTCTGTGACAAATGTATATGTTAGATTTATCGGCTCGTAAAGCTAACTAGTATTTAAAATATTAGATGTAGATGAGGTTTAGCACACTCTGCATATCCTGAAAATCACCTAGAAAGACCACTTCCCTATAAACAATAGAAACATCCTACACACAATGGAAATGCCGATTTCTGGTTTCGTTGGTATTGAATATACCCGTTTCAGTATGAGGTACTGGTTTCAATTGTTAGAAAGTTATTACAGTTAATCACATATTTCTGAAGACAACATATTCTTACCCTTGTTATTGGTCTACAGTGCGGTGCAATGTCGGAAATCTTTTCGCTGTGTCTACAGTGAAGTGTCTTTCTGCTTATTAATAAAAAAAGTAGTAAAACGATTTGTGAGTTGGGTGAACGGATGCAGTGTTAAGAAGAAAAAACAGATGTCAAAGTAATGTCTGTGCTACTACGATTAGGTATAGCGAACAGCCCCCAGTTTCGAACAGCCCCCAATTTTCAAAGCGTGCTATCGATATAGCGGGAAATGCATAAGGCCCGCCAGGCATAATACGTGCCATACGGCTATCGATGTAATATGAGAATATGTTGTCGAAATTTCGGTCTTATCTCGAATTAACAGCACCGTTTCAAAAATATGTTGTTATTTAAATTTAATGAAGGTCTACAGCCGTAAAATAAAGGATCAAAACCCCCGTGGGAAGTATGTCTGAAGTAAGCAAAATAAGAGTTAAGATGTCACCGACTTGTTACCGTTCCGTTTAGGACATTATTCCCGAAGTGTAGTCCAACTTCTCTCTGGTTCTTATCAGTTGTCTTTCAATAATGTTTAGATGGTGACATCCGCTATGATTTAGGTACAGTGCAAAAGACCCTCAATCTATCGAACAGATCGTAATTTTTTGTTTGGAACCTATTGTCCCCGAATTATATAAAATTACTACCCATTCTGCAGCTACGACTAAGATTTTCAAGACAACTGCCGGAAACGAAATCTCCTCCAAATATGTTCTTCACTGGGACTCTGTCTGCCACACAATCTGTCCGCTGCTGTTTGCCTACAAACACCCTGACTTTACAGCACGTCATGATTCGAGCAGCACGCTCTCCCTCTCGAAGTAGGAAGAAGAAAATGTACGCCTGATGTTTCATTCAACGTGAAGCGTCAAAGAGAACTTCGGTTTAGTTTTTACTTTGTTTTACAGACTCAATATTTAGCATACAATTAGCTCGGTGGAAATGCTGTGACCTCAAAAGGCAACTGAGCTTCTAGTCAACGCCGATTTCGTCGATGTCGTCCAAATGTGACAGAAATGAAAGCAACAGAAGAGGGAGCTCTAGACAGCCAAGCGTTAAGGGAGAGAAAAAAAAGCCTTCTCGGAGCGAGCCGTGTGAAGCGTCAGCATATTTAAGTCAGTGTATTCTACACGCAGCGGTTTGTGCAGCGGAAAGAGTACAGAACGATAAATCGAAGGTATGGGGATCGAGTCCATACATGAAAACTAATATTGTTCAGTTTTTTGGCAAATAAACTAATCCACTCTTCAATACATTGTTTTTAATAAGACGAAACCGTATGTGCAGTAGAACAAATTTTTTCTGTTAATTGACTGGTGGGGAAGAAAAGCAAGTCCATAATTGTGCGATGAGATTTTTCACGATGAATAAGGAATGTCATCGTGCAGTACTAGATTCCTCCCAAATGCACTCCACTTATGAAACCCTGCAACATTTATTTTTATCGTCAGCCAAAAAATTTAACAAAACATCTTCAAAACTGCTGTTATCTCGTCGAGGGAGGGAAAGAAATCACGTCCCGAGAAGACTGTATCAAAATACCGTACGATCTGTTGGACATCACCTGTTATGCTCGCCCATGTTTGACGGAATGACGCGTTACGCTTGGTTTGCCACCACACTGTACGATGGGAGTGAACTTTTTATGAACGTAATCCAAGTCTGTATTTGTACAGAGACTTTAAAACAACACTTTAACTGTAAAATTGCGGCGTTTATAACTGTGCAAGGTGACGCAAAAATTACTGCTTCCCTGTTTCTACGACGAATATTATCCCTGCACGTGTAAATAATCAACTGTAAAAAAATGAAGGTACATAATTTGATACACGAAGTTCTCGTGTAGGCCTTACAACCATTTACTGTGTATTTACTTGAATCCTAAATTTTCCTTTGCCCTCCCTCGTCATGGCGTTTATGAAAATATTAACAAGTACAATATACTTATAATTACTTCGGTTTGTTTGATGGAAACGTAAAAATTGAAAATCAAAAAAGGATCTCACTTAGGGACTCGGTCTCCTGACCCTTCGATTACCGTTTTAGTCTTTTCACTGCACCAACCACTGCCTCTGTACTATGCCAGCGTAAATGGTTCACACCTCGCCCGGCATGCGCTAAAGGTACTATTTATTTCTAAACGCTTTGCCATCTGCCCACAATTGCCATTTGCTCTCAATTCTGTCACTTTTATTTCTGGCCAAAAATTTCGACGAAATTGGTGATGACGACTATGCACGATCCTCTTGTCAGTTTAAGTACGCCTCATGACGGAAATAACTAAACGCGGATAATTTCCGCTACTTTGATCAGAGGTCGAGCAAACTTCGTGCAGACAGCGTAAGCCTCACGCACTGCACATAAGGCAGCCTTACAACAAAATGGTACAGTCTGTTCGAAAATTGTATGACAAGTGGCCAAAGAAGAGCGAAATATATCTGATGTAAAGCGCGGAATTTTCCATTTATCCGTATGTCTTGAACCATTTTGAGTGATAACGGAAATATGTAATTACCTACATAAAAATGTGACTGACTCGAAGCATTTCAGCTGATGTAATCCAAAACGTTAAAACTAGTTGGAGAAAGCTCCACAGAAAGGTACGAACACGGTATATACCCCTTTGAAATGCAAGTGGAACGATTATGTTTCCCTTAATGCTCTGTCTGTTAAGAGTATTCCCTGACGATAAGTTTACATAGTATCTCACTAAAGGAACGTAATAGTAGGATAACGCCAATATCAGAGAGAGAAACCTATAATATCCGATTAGACGATTATCGGTAAATTTCTGCGAAACTAAACGATTGCGAAGAGCTCTGAAATCAGTGACAGAGAAAGGCGATTGGAGACCTAGGTACTATGTTAAGCAGATTTTACAAATGTGAAGAGCATATGTAAAGAAAGTAACTGCAGCAGTGTGATCAGATCCAAAATACAGCTTCGGTGTTTTGAGACCCATCAGGTATGTACTACAGCAGACATCGAACGAATTCAGAGACGTGCTACTTAAATTGTAACAAACTGGTGCAGCGCAAACAAAAGTGCAACTGGAAAGTTCAGGGACAGTAAATTGAATTTTTGGATGAAGCATAACGTTGCTCTCGGGAACATAACTTCGCGAGAGCGAAATTCTGTTCGGTAAATTTAGAGTCGAGGTAGACCAACAGTTTAACAGCTTTTTTTTCGTACAGCTAGCGTAGGAACTGTGAGAGCGACGTAAGCCGGATTGCAGTGTACACCGGGGAGTATACGGTGTGTATCATAATTAATAGCGAAACTGACGCGCATGAAAGTATCCGATAATGGGAGCTAAAGCGTTCCGAGATAATTGCAAATGTTTGGTTACGAACCTATACTGAATTCTGTATGGAATATTGTCCTGTACAGTACAAACGTATTTGAACTGCACACTATTCTATGAAGACCTAGTCTAACTGAACACAGATTTAATCCATGGTCTACCTTAACAAGTATAAAATATTGCTACATCACATTGTAAGTCATAACTAGCGAATTCAGCTGAGCTTCGTTTACGTACGTATTCTACACACATTGTACACATTTCCTCCTCCTACCTCTCCCCATCCATCTTCTCCCCTCCCATTTAATATTCAGCACCGCCTCCCATCTTTGTGACAAACTACTCAGTTCACCTCTCTCTGACCACCCCCTCTTTCTCAACATCACTGTCTATCTCTTTCTCTCCCTTCTCCCAGTCCATCTCGTCCTCCCTCTCTCTCAGCTCCTTCCCCTCTCTCCAGGGCAGCCTATATGCTGTCTCCACTCACTCTGAGCAACTCCTCTGTCCCCTTGTCTCTGACCATCTATTACCCCCATCTCTGTTCATCTCCAACTCCCAATTCTTCTAGTTCATCTCCTGCTACCCTCTCCTTCAGTTCTCCTCCCCTCTCCCTCCCTCTCTCTCTCTCCAGCCGAAACGCAAGTGGAAGGGAAACCGTTGTGTGCTCCTAGTGTGAAGCGTTCACTGCAAAATAAGGCAAAGGCAGGTTGATACTATTTCCATAGAATTCACCTGTCAAGCTGGGCAACCTATACAGAGTGAGTGAGAAGAAAAGGTACATGCTTTGAGGGGTGATAGTATTAGTGATTCTGAATAAAAATCTTCATATGAACGTATGCCCTATTCCGAATGGTTTCCGAGATAGAACACATTTAATATCACTTTTGTACGTTTTTCTTGAATAACTCGTAGTTTCCTGACTTGATAGACCACAAGTGTCCCGTATCAAACTGTTCGTCAACTTGCTCTACGCTACTGTGGCACATTGTAAACCTCAAATTGGCCTACAAAAACTACGTGAGCTACAGCGCATGTGCGTCGAGCGAGTTTTTCAACATTCTCGCGCTCTCTTCGCAGAAATCATTAGTTCTAGAGAAAAAATTAATAGGACCTTTTTGGTAGGAAATTTAATATAGTTTAATTTTGTACTGCGACACGTTTTCGCTGGAGGGTGCGGTTTTCAATTTATTCAAGAAAAACATACACAAGTGATTTTAAATGTGTTCTATTTCGGAAGTTTTTTGTTCAGAATCGCTAATACTATCATCCCTCAAAGCATGTACCTTTCCTCCTGAAACACCCTGTCTGCCAGGGCATGCAAGAATCACATTTCTGTCCGCATCTCAACTCCTATTCGAGCTATGAGGTTACAAACACCATAGCACTGGACATGGGTGAGACCTGTAGTTTCTGTGCCAGATTAGGTTAAAGTCGATCCAGGGGTTTGGGAGAAAATCCCAGTCGTACACATAGATACACTGTTTTACTTTTATAACAGAATACTTTACGATATTACCTGTTAAAGAAGGCATCACGCGTGTCGTACTCACAGTTTCATGCAATAAAGCCCTGTGTGTTTCCAAAGTCCTCATAAATCTCTGGATCATCTCCGAAAGCCTGATAAGACTTTAAAATTTGGGTACTTCCATTCTTTAATCGTATCAATGCTGGCACAACCATTCACACTTGACGTGACCTCCGACAAATCGAGTGGGTGAGATCAGGTGATCCTGAAAGGCAAGATACAAGCCCTGATCGACCTATCGATCTAGGTCCATCTTCGCACGTTAATTGTCGTCTTTCAATAGAGACAAAATGTGACTGTGCCCTGTCATACATGTACTGGGAGTGGATGATGATACGGAAACACAAAAACCGCTTCCAGCCGTCTCGGAATGAATCATACAGGATCTGTACTGTTTTCAGGGGGATTTTGTACCATTATTACCAAACAGTTGTGGTACATTCAGGTAACAGTGATGGAGGAGGATGGCGATTACACTCCCTTTTCTCCAAAATAGACCACAAAGAGTTAATAATATAAAGATCTGCTGAATGTGGTGGAAATTTATCTTCATGTCCACAAAACTAATACTGGAGGACGCGAGCTCCATGAACATGGAGCCTGTCTAGGAATGCGACATCACTATTTGGGAATAAGCAGTGTACAACGGTCTGATTATCCCTGGCAGTAATGCGACGTTGCAGAGTAGCCATGGCCCCATGTTTCACTCATAGGGCGTAATCTCGGCCATAAGTTGGAAACAGTGCGAAAAAAGATTCATCCGACCAAATGACCTTGTGCCATTGCTCCACAGCCCAGGTTTTGCAGTTTCGGCATCACCTTTTCCTGTAATGAGCAACTGCATCACGAATGAGTGGTTCTGGGATTCCAGCCTCCCCGGCACTGATGAATGGTTCTGGAATTACAACCTGCTGAACAGTTCCCTGGTTATGGAGATTCGCATGTGGGGCATTCAGTTCTGCAGCGATTTTTGTCGCTTTCATCCACTTGTTTTCCTTCACAGTCCTCTTCAGTCACCGTCCGTCACGATCATTCAACGCACACTTTCGTCCGAATGACGTTTTCCCGGCTTCCCCTCAATGCAGTATAAATCTTCAATACAGTGCCTCTTGAAAGACTTCAGCTACCTTGGTTGTGGAAGCAATCACCATTCGAGTGCCAACAATTTGCTCATCTTGGAGTGTAATTAGCTCCGATATAACGCACTCGCAACTACTCAGAACACTGTTCTGGCCACGTCTGACACTTCCAACACAATGGGAACAGGTGCCGTTCGTGGTCAAACAATACAGCACAGCCTGTATGCTAGGCTAGTATCTGTATTTTGGATCATGCAAGCATTTTTCGCAGTGTTTCCATGTCCCCTGTATCATATTCCTTAAATATAGCCCGTACGTAGTATGTGAGCACAATTAGTTAGGGATTTAATAGGGAATTGTACATTGCTAATGCATTTATAGTAACTAGAGCAATATTTTATTTCGAACTCAGTGGCGTAACTATTCATTGGAAGTTAACTCAAAAATTGCTAGTTTGCGCACCTAAGCTCTCTGGAATGTTTTTGCTTGTACTGTCGTATACTTTCAACCGTGTCATTTTCCGCTATTACGGCACGCCCTCTAGGAAAATTTCTTGCAAAGTACCACAAGCGAGTGAAATAGGACATGCGCGACTAAAACTGGTGTGAAGTGACCCTCTCTATGCAGTGGCGTATGATACCTTTATGGAGACACAGATGCAGACGGCTTAATAAAGTAGGACTTGGCGACTGATGTTTAAAGTTACAACATAATCATGCTTTAACCATGATACACATTTAAACAGTGGTGCGTGTTCAGAATGTAGACTTCGCAAATGCCGCCAGCAGTACTCGTTTTGCATAATTGGGAAAAGGAGTGTCACGAACAGAGTTGCACCTCATCCTACGAGCATATAATGACTGCATAGGAATCACAGACAGGAGTGTTGCTAATAACGTTTGTGGCACGTTTACCATCATGTATGTAGACATCTTATACGCCTAGCGAAGAACACAGTGGTACTACGGTGCGATCAACAAACTTAATATGACGTACAATAAACCAGTTTCAAACCTGACATCGTGTCATGGTCATTCACTGTGTTCTCCTCGTCATGACGAATGCATCGCATAAACATTTTGTAGTGATGGAGGATAGTGACGTCAAAGGACAGACACAGCCTAGTTAAATGACGTTTGTATCCATTTGCATGCGATCGTCTCCTCGCTTTAGTTTACGAACTTCTCTGTACATCCAGCAAGGACAGCAACAGCTCTTTTCGCAAAGTACTTTGTAAAAACCGTGATGGCGCCAGATCTATTGACGCTTGACACTGCTGCTGTCGTCATGTTGATCGTTTGGAGATTTGTTATAATACATCATCAAAACCTTTATCTCAGTTGGGATCATCTTTCTGGAAGCAGGTGTTTAAATTTTTCTTTCTGAAGTGTCCTAACACGAAGGAGTACTACATGTAGTGCTCTGAACAGAATTTTCAACGTGTTCCGTATTCTATCTGACTGTTAAATATCCCTTTTCATACCAGATATTTTGTTTTTAGTCTGTTTGCCTCCCAGATTATTGCAACCACTTTTGTCTAGAAGCAAACTAGTACCTGCAAAAACTGAAAAAAAAAATCGTATATTGCGGTCATGGTTAAGAAATGTCCTTGAACAGGATACAACACAACACTACTGCACTGCATGGATTGGGCTCACAACGCCACATTATAATATACTTTTGTAAGCAATGACAAACTAAACGATGTTTTCCTTCGACAATGGGCCACCAAAGAAACCGATGAGCAGTGTTTGCTTGGGATGACTCCATTTGTACACGAAATTCACAGTATTTTCACTAATTTGAAGGACATATCTTAGGATAGGCATCCGGTTATTACCTTAACGCTAAAGAAACAAACGTGATCACTTTATAAGTGTACTACTTGTGATATATTAGTACATTTTACACTCACGGAAAACTAAAAGTAGAAATCTTTCGACCAGTTGAAATAACGTATGCAGGCGTTTGTTTTGTGTGTGTGTGTGTGTGAGTGTATTGAACCGGGAATCTAGAAACGACGGAGAGGCTTCGTCCTGCCGTAGCCCTCAGTGGTTCATAACCCTACTACTTCCCCCCCCCCCCTCCTCTCCCCCGGCAACGTCTCACACCAGACGAGTGTAACCCCAAATGTTTGCGTGGTAGAGTAATTATGGTGTACGCATACATGGAGACACTGTTTGCGCGGCAATCGCCGACGTAGTGTAACTGAGACGGAATAGGGGGAACCAGCCCGCATTCGCCGAGGCAGACGGAAAACCGCCTAAAAGACCATCCACAGGCTGGCCTGCACACCGGATCTAATCTTCCGCGCGGGTTCGTGCCGGGGACCGGTACGCCTTCCCGCTCGGGAAGCAGCGCGTTAGCCCGCGCAGCTAGCAGGTCGGGCTAGGCATCTGTTAACTCACTTACGGTCCTACTCTTACGGCCACACTAATTGGGCAAACGAGAGAACCAGAGAGTTCTGCAGCATCAGTCTCATTCTTTCGTGCCAGACCTGGCAGACGACATTTTCCGGCGAAGTGCAAGTATGACGCTCTCGCAAACTCATTGTCCTCTGCCACTGAGACATGCAACAGCGTGTGGAAAAAGTCAATCATTGCACTAACACGCCGATATCACAGTTCCTTAATAGCCTCATTTCCTTTGCGTCGAGATGGTGTAGTATTCCAATTTGTTTGTCAAGCAACAACCAACGCCTTTTATGTAAAACAACCCTGCAAAGTCAACAGTCAAGAAGGAGGACGTATGGGTTGGCATACAAAAGACCATATCTGACAATAAACAGATGATCGACAGCCAGCAACGAATCATAATCTAGCAATACGAGTGGCTTTTGCCGGCCGGTGCTGCTGCTACGGTCGCAGGTTCGAATCCTGCCTCGGGCATGGATGTGTGTGATGTCCTTAGGTTAATTAGGTTTAAGTAGTTTTAAGTTCCAGGGGACTGATTACCTCAGATCTTAAGTCCCATAGTGCTCAGAGCCATTTCAACCATTTTTGAGTGGCATTTCAAAGACCGCCAGCAATGAGACTGCCAGCTGAGATGGTTCAAGTTACACGCAAATATTTCACAGAAATCTGCCAGAAAGGAGATCGGTAGAATTCACAACAGCCACGAAAACAGACTGTCTGTAGTGAATACCAATGAAAAGCATGATCACAACCTATGACGTATTTTATATCCGGCCATCTGTAGTTCACGGGCTTGATGGTGAGCAGAATTCCGCTGTCAGCTGGTAAAATTGTTGTTTTATTGATATACAACCGGTTTCGCTGCCTGCAGCTGTATAGCCAAATGTTGAAAGGTCATAGACGTACCAACCGCAAGTAATCATAGCATATTATTCAGTGAATTTTGTCCCCATTACATTGGCGAACGAAGGATTACAAAGACGTGATCCATTAATTTCGTTAAAATTGCTGGTGGTTGGATCATGTAGTTCTAGTTCCTTGTTTTAAAATTTGCTTGCACCGGTGTGACGACAGCGTAATCAGTTATTGGGAAGATCAGAAGTGGCCCACACAACCGGGCTGCAGGGGTATGTAAGCTCCCTATCTCCTTAACGCGTGTAAGATGTCCAAACCGAAATCACCGATACGATTACATGAAGAACGGACTAAATTCAGTCACATGGGCACATAGAGAGTTACCCGATCATTGATATATGTTCATGTTAAATATGGTTTGTATGTAGGTTATGAAATAACAACGCTTGTTATCTGATTAGGCCGGCCGAAGTGGCCGTGCGGTTCTAGGCGCTGCAGTCTGGAACCGCGAGACCGCTACGGTCGCAGGTTCGAATCCTGCCTCGGGCATGGATGTGTGTGATGTCCTTAGGTTAGTTAGGTTTAAGTAGTTCTAAGTTCTAGGGGACTAATGACCTCAGAAGTTGAGTCCCATAGTGATCAGAGCCATTTGTTATCTGATTCGCTAAAGTAATATGAAAAAAAATTAAATAGGGCATAACAGGAAAATTATTTGCATATTCGGTGTTTCTCTTTTCTTCACTTGTATCCCAGTAAGCAAAGCAGACCACGGTCTGAGTTATTTGAAACATTAATCCAACTTATCCACTACTGTAGTTGTTGCAAGTGTCAAATTAATGAGAGTTACCTATAAAAGGTAAGACATCCTTTTCAATTTCACTATTCTTTATCATTTGATTTTGGTTGTGGTATTTCTAGTGTTTTCATTTCAGTCCTCATTTGTCCTGTAATAGCGCACTATTCTACAAATCATTACTTTAAAGAAAGGCATTATGAAGTGTCTGTTGACACAGACTGCACGTATGCTACGAAAAGATGAGACGATAATGGCCTAATAAGCCACAGCTGGAACCGGTAAACTCACATAAAACATGGGAGTAACGACATGTTGTAATATGAAATGGAGTGAGCACATACGCTCAATCGTAGCAAAAGTAGGTGGTACCCTTAGGTTTACTAGTAGGATACAGCAAAAATGCTATAAGTCTGCAATAACGATTGCTTGCAAAAGGCTCCTGCGGCCAATTCTAGAATATTACTGAAGTGTCTTAGACCCTTACCGAGTAAGACTAGCAAGGGCTACAGATCAAAGAAGGTCCACACGAATCGTCACAGGAGAGCTTAATTGATTGAACGTAGACGCCAAGTACTCCACAAAAGTATATTTGCACAACTTCAAGTTCCAGCATTAGGTGAAGGATATACTAGATAGAACCCCGTTCGTATCCCTCTCGTAGGAACCGCGAAGACAGCGGTAAACTATTTACTGTCCGCACTGTCGCCTTTAAGGAATCCGTCTTCCGCGCTCCATACGCGACTAAAAGGAGAAGAAATCTTTACAGTGGTACGTACCCATTTCCACGGTGTTCACAGTGTTTGCCAGAATATATATCTAGATTAGCGAGCTCGGCAATGCTTCGTAATTGCAAAAAATGTATAGGAATTGTGTATATCTCCTAATCTCCTTTCCTCTTCTGTCTCTGTCCATGTCTTCCTCCTCCTCTCTTTGTCCAGCCCCTCATCGCGCTTCTGTCTATCAGCTCCTCTTCCCTTTCTCTGGTCAGCTCCTCTTCCACCTCCTCCTCCCCCTATCTCTGACCGCACCCTTCCTCCTCTCTGTGTACATTTCCTGCCCCCTTCCTCTGATCATCTACTCCTCCCCCTCCCCCCCCTCTCGCTCTCTGATCCATGCCTTGTTTATTGTCATTCAAAATTGAGGTTCCATAGTGTTATCCAGTCATATGCTGTTAAGCCACAAATACACAAATACAACTTTTGTTATTTCTGTGAAAATCGTCTGTGTGGAACCAAAACAGGACACTGTGGATGTATGTGAGAAACCACTTTTCTAGTTGCTTAAATATCCGACTATCGTTGTTAAAACTGACTTCCAGAATGAAATCGATACTGCACATATTCACAGCAGAGCAAAGCACAGAATTTTCTTTCTCTCAGTCGGTTTTAACAGAAAACCTGCAATTTTGTTTTCAAAAAATATTTATTGGAGTTCTATTCAAGAACCTGAACTAAATTTTTCAAGAACTTTACGACACTAGCAACGTTTCCTTATCTTATATTGTATATAAATTTATGTATCACCTACATTAAAAATTCTTATACACTGCAACAACTAGATTCCTAACCTGTTTTCTGTGTACCGTGCCCCAATTGTCCCATCGAAATTATTTGCGAAGCACGTTGCTAGCTGTGCTGGTGACGTAAGACTCTAACGGATTGTAATGGCCTGAAAGTGACAAGAATAATAGTTGGTATTAATCGATGGGACAACTGCGGGAGGGTACCCACAAAACAGGTTTGGAATATAGTAGATCCAGTGGTGCGAAACAATTCGTGTCCACGATATCCATAAGGTTTCTTTAAAAGCTGACCAATGAAAACGATTGTATTTCCATTTCTGAGTTTTGTGCAAGATCCAATGTAATCATTGTATTAAGTTTATGACGACAGATGCCGTATCACGCAGACTACTTTTAGCAAATAAAAAGAATCTTCGACCCAGGATCGAACCCTCGGCCTCCTGCAACTAACCCAAAATCCTATCCACTATACCAACTGCATAACTCTAATGTTGGCAGATGTAGTTACCGTAAACGTGATTTCAGCGTTGCCAGTCTTAAACGTCCATTTACTGCCTGAAATACGTGCAGGCAGAAATTTGGTGACAGAAACTTTTGTATTGTCAGTATGTGAGGAATCACGATGCTAAGTCCAACTGTGCGAACTTTTCTTCACCCTGCATATTACCCATGTCCTTCTGAGCGTTTATTAGAGTAATGTACAAAAATCTGAAATATTTCGAAGAAGAACTTTTCGAGATTTTTGGTAACAAGAGTTCTACTTTATATATTAAATACGTATTTATATAATATGTATATTTAATAATATAGGCTGTGTCCGTCGGAACGTTTATTAGAGTATTCAGTACAAATCCGAAATAAAGCGATCAAGTACTTTTGGGGAAATTTATGGTAATATCGCTTCCATTTTCCATATTAAATATGTATTCATATGTTGTAAGATGGCGGGAATCCAAACAAAGAAAAATACTGCTTATGTCCTTTAGAATGTTCATTACAGTATCACATAAAAATAAAAGTAAAATCGTTCAGGTACTTCTCGAGATTTCTGGTAAAACGTTTCCCTTTTCTATATTAAATATGTATTTATGTAAGATGGTGCTGCAGAAGGTATATGAAAACACGCGCGTATTCGAAAACAACGTTGTGACAAAATTTAGAAGCAATCGGCAGGAACTTTAGGAGATTTCAGTACTGAGCAAACGAAGAGTTACATTTTTATTTACATAGAGACGCAATAAGTTCGAACGTTTACTAGGTTGTTCTTATGAAATCAGCAGTAGAGTCGAAATGAGTACCAATTAAAACTGTTCTTCGAGAATTAAAATAGTGCGTTTCTCATTAACAAGAACTGGAATTTTGTACCTCATCATCATCTGGCTCCAATTTATGAGATCCTTACGTGCAACACAAAAAATTTTCTAGTTATGTATTAAATGAATGCATATTCTCGCTTAAAAATGATGAAGCTGATAAACCATCGAATTTTGTTGTATGCTGCGCTTGTAAGCTATAGCTCATTGGCAATACTGTCAAAGTAGCTTCTCCGAAGTACTGCTACACAGGCAGTCCGACAGAGGCAAAGTCTTAAAGGAAACGAGCTTCATGCGTGTGGCGGGCAGCATAGCTAGCAGGCTCCGCCGGCGTGGCTAGGAGGAGCAGTGCGTGCTCTTACATACAGTACATACCTGCGACTGGGGACAGCTTCCTCATCACACACCAGCGGGACTTCCACTAGAACAACAGAAAACGTCCACTGTACTACGCTACCACCTTCTGTCCTAGCTGTCACTTACTGGCAGGCGATGTAGGTTACGAATTCTCAGTCCAATCCGGATCCAAAAGCCTTGATTCTGGGCCTTCATACATTCGGCTAAACGTTTAGATCAGGGGCGTCCAGAGTTGTAGCTTCTGCGGGCCACAGTGGAAGAAGACAAGCATTTATGTTCCGCACGTAATAAACTTTACACTAACAATAACTAATAATAAAAAAAAGGAAAAAGAAAGAAAAATAAAAGAAAAAATAAACGGGATGGACCAATGACAAATAGCATCATGTGGTGGGACATAACTTTACGTAATCGGAATATTATGAAATTTTTTTTATCGAACGTGTGATAAATGCTCGTTTCTTGGGCCGCATTGATACTTGACTTGGGCCGCATGCGGCCCGCGGGCCGCTGGTTGGACACCCCTTGCTTAGATGGTCTGATAATTACCACCATGAGGAACATTACACTCCCAGAAGCACATCTGTTGCGAAAGTTTTTCCTCGAAGAAAGCCATAAAATTTTACACTTCACTTCTCAAAGTTGAGACGGAGTGAGTGGCGTCTTGTGTAGATTCAACAGCACTACATTCTTATCCTCCTTTATTGTACAGTGGTGCAAATAAGTGGCGAACATACACAGCATATAGAGCTACAGCAACCAAAACTGCAGCAAGCATTTAGATATGTTTGCTGCGGTTAACAAGCTGCTGTCATGATCCATTAACGTTCAGAAAACTTACTGTAAACGTGTGTAATGTATCTTTTCTATGTCTTCGGCTGCGAGTCAGTAGTTGTGCTTAGATAATAGGACTGCGCAATTTTTTCTCTCTTAGTATAACGCTTAAACGAATATACGGAGAAAGCAAAGCTTGCGTAAGCAAGTGAGCGTTGTATACGTATATTATTCTGGATACGTGGAGTGTAATGCAGAAATTTTCCGAGCAGAATACGGGCTGAGGGTCTTGAATATTAGCCATTAGTTCCATATCCACAGTCACCAGCCCGGAGAAGCGCGAGCGTTAGCGCGCCGCTTCCGGGATTCGAGGAGATGCGCCGGCCCTGGATCGAATCCGCCAGGAGGATTAACGACGAGGGTCGGTGAACCGGCCACGTTGGATTCGGTTTTTAGGCCGTTTTCCACATCCGACTAGGAGAATAACGGGCTGGTACCACGTATTGCCTCAGTTACAACATCCCCGAACATTTAGAAAATATTGTCTCACACTTTCACATCGATAACACTGGACACAAACACAAGGGGTATACAATTGACCGTCTAGGTGGGGGTGGGAGAGGGGAGGGGGTGGCAGTGGCGAGATGAAGAGCATCCGGTCGCCCTATACCATTAAAATTATCAAATACAGATTAACATGTCCGCTTCGGTGGGCGCGCGGTCACCGCTGCGGATTGCTAAGCGAAGGGGGCCGGTTTCAATTCCCGGACGGGTCGGGGATTTCCTCCGCTAGGGGACTGGCTGTAGTGTTGTCCTTCCCTTCGTAGCGTCAGGAAGAACATTCCCCTGTTGACATGGCTGTGTGGGCACGTACTAAAAGCCAATAAATAAATAAAAATACTGATTAACCCGCCGACTCCGTGAGGATACCGGATAAAAGCCAGGAAAAAGAAGTTCATGCCTCGGTTTGGAAGAAATATGTGAGGAACTTCCAAATCCAAGGGGTATTCGGAAAGTAAGTTCCAATCGACCGCGAAATGGAAACCACAGTGAAAATCACAAATATTTTGTAGAAACAGTTAGCTACAACTTCCAGCTACTTATCTATATAGTCGTACATATGACTTAACACCTGCCGTAGCGTTCTACCAACTTTCCAATACTCTCGTCATAGAAGGCAGCCGTCAGCGTTTCCTGTCAATTCTTTACGCTGGCCTACAGCTCCTTGTCTGTGCCAAAATGTTGTCTTCTTAGTCAGGGTTTCATGTGAGCAGAGATGAAACTTAGAAGGAGCCAGCTAGGGCTGTATTGTGGGTGATGAAACACTTTCCATCGAAAACGCTGCAGAATTATCATCATTGCCCCAGCAGAATTCGGCTCAGAATTGTCTTAAAGAAGGAAACGAATGACGGTTATGTTACGTGGGCTGCATAGCTTCAGGCGAAATTTCTCACCAGGCCCTCGAACATGACGGGAGACGCATGCTCTAGGCATCTTCACGCGTTAACTGTACGTTCAGAACTGAAAAGAGCGGCGTGACGCAGTCAACGCTCGTACTAGAAACACTGCCCTACACATCTGCGCAAATCTTCATCGGATTTTCACAGTGGTTTCCATTTCGCAACCTATCGGAACTTACTTTCCGAATTGCCCTCGTAGATTCACGTGAAGGTACGAAGTACTCGTTTGGACGTAATCATTAAGTTGAAGAGCATTTATTTGAATAACAGCACAGTTTAAGGTACAACAGACGCTAAGCCGTAATCAAGGAAGATTCAATAAACTACATCCATCCGATGCGTTATGAAGGTCAGGGACCTCGCCTGGTCAATAACCATATGAGAAGAAGCAGAAGATAAGTGTCTGGTTATAAGACGGGTCATAATACGTTGAATGAACTTTTAGTTTCAATTACTGGAAAGTTTTTCGCCTGACATTCTGTTGTCATTATTTTCTTACTGTTTTGCCTCCCAACACTTTTACTACATTGTTTTACGTGTAGTAACATTTTGCCAGGCCCAACAAATCCGCCGCTCTGTACCATATTATTTAGTTACTGCGTGAATTGATCGTCGCCTTAGTACATGCTTGATTAGCCACGGAAATGTGGTTACGGTGTAGAGTATGGAGATTTTTTTAGTTCTTTTGTATTGCGTGGTAGCCCTAACATTAATGAATATGGTCTTTCTAAATTCCGTTGAGATAATCCTCAGAAAGGTACAGGTCCATGATCAGATACCAGTTTTAAACAGAACTGCACATCACAGATGAAGCGACTGTGTCACACACGAAGTATGTTCTCCACTCTTCGTTACGTGAAAGATAGATCGTTATTACCTGAGACCACGTTAATTATTAAATTTGCAAACAACTGCCAGATGTGTTACCAATTTGGTATCAATGCTTATTAATAACCGCTATCTAGATTGTTCAGGGAGGTGAAAGTTGTCGACATCCTGTCGGCAATTATATAGCTGGACACGGTGCGCAACTTTGAACATGGATGAGGTAGGAAATTGTCCGTGGCCCTTTCCTAAGAAACCACCCAGCTATAAACGTGAAGCAAACTGGGGAAACTAGAGTGAACGTAAATGTGATCGACTGAAAGGCATTCGAGCCCCCATTCATCCCGAATACGAGCCTTGCATCTTCAACATCGAGCAACTTTACCTCAGGTTGAGTGTGTTGCGGATAATTGATGGAAAGAGAAACTTCTAGTGTGTAGTATGACGAGACTATTGTTTGCCATGTACGTTACTACTGTCCATTACTACCGCATTAGTTGTTTACAAATGTCACAGTCAATTGCCACCTTTCTCCACATAATATACTCAACAGCGTGGGACACATCGTTTTTCTTGTTTGTTTCTGTATTACGGAAACGCTTCGGCACTGATCACGGGTTTCCAGGCACATCATTTGTCACCGGTGCTCTCCACACTTCCTAAAAAAAAAAAAAAAAAAAAAAAAAAAAAAAAAAAAAAAAAAAAATTGCACTCAAGCTGTATCAATCAATTACTTCGGTTTCGGTTTCTGTCTGGTAATGAGAGTTTCCGGTCTTCCAGTAATATAAGGGTGTAAGCAATAGAAAATCCTGTACTTGTAAGATCGCTCAACCATTGCACGAATTGCCTACAGTAGATCAGGCAGCCAGTTGTCCCTCATTAATGGACGATTATAACATTTAACAATTGACAATATCACGGTTTACACCAAATCACGGTATTCAGTTTCATAGCGGCAGTCGTAATGACGTCTTAGAACTTCGTCATGAATAATTTGACATATCCTTACAATGTTTCATTTAGATCTAGTCAAAGGTGGTTGTCCCACATGTACGATATTAAATAGGAAGCATTTATTCATATCAATTTCTGCTGTCGACACTACATTGCTTGCCAGTAAATGTGTTACCAACGTATATTCCATTTCCGTTTATGTTTATACGTCCCGATTCGAAATAGTTATAAATTTAAAATTTTACAGATATTTTATGGGCTGTGGAACGCTGTAAGAGCTACTAAAATTAGATGCAGACCGCATCCTCAGGTGATGGTACTACCGTATACGCAAGTGATAAAATTGAAAATGATTTCCGTTGAGGGAGAACGTGACGAGCTAATCACCTTTTTGCCATCTCGGAACTTGACGGTGCCTTCGATGACGGTGTTGCTGTCGACCATGCCGAGCGCTCGCGGCACGTGCTCTCCGACTACGACGTGGCGTCCCACGCGCGTCACACACGCACCGACGCACAATGGCTAGTTTCGGCATGCACTGCGCGGCTGTCGGCCACCTACTGCCGCCACAAAACGCGCGCCACTGCTCGCCGGCTCCCAGGAGCCCGCGCGCGCGACACGCCGGCGCTGCCATCTATCGAACCAGTGTTGAACTCGCTCTTGGGCGCCGCTTCCTCGCCGAAATCGGTCGGTAAGGCAGAGTTATTTCTTAACCAACGCTTTAAACTATTTGCGAATCAGGAAGCTTCCGATTATTCGGATTAATGTGCGCCCAAATCTGCACGGATAACTGAGAAACACGTATTATCCAGAACACACATGTTTCCCTGGAAACCTATTTATTGTTTCTGTAAAACGTGCCACGATTCATATTTTAAAGCCCCTGTTTTACTTAGACACTCTTCGCCGGAAACAGACAACTTATTTGTGAAATAAAGTTTGCAACACACTGCATTTCGTATCCATATGTCTTCAGTTCATTTTAGGGAAATGGTGGTCATACTTCAATTCATTTTCAGACGTCCGTACCTCAATCGGCAAGAACGGAAACCATATAATAACTATCGTGTAACCGCGGGCAGCATGCGGCCCCAACCAAGTATTCTCATCAGACGAAGCCCTAACATCCTTATGTTTGCAGAGGTTATGGTGTATTAATTTAGACCTGCGACTGATTTTGCTTGGCAACTAAAGGATGCACAAAATGCATGCGTACCAACATGCATCGCAGTTGCGGCACCACATCCACAGAATTTTCAGTTTGATAACATCAAAATAAAATAAATATTTCTCACTTGCCTTTGTCAAAAAGTAATTAACTATTAAAGCACTGAGATGGAGGTTAAAATATCGGTTTCAGATGTCTTGTGCAAAGGCAACAAAGCAACATACTTCCCGGTTCCTTGCCTTTCTCTGGCCAAGTCAAGGCACACCCCAGAATAATGGTCGTACTATATTGTGAACGAAATACAGTCTTTTCGGCTTGCGTCCATGTTTCATGGCAAGTGACAAGATACAATACGCCCTCCCCATTCGGCAACATTTGTTGTACATGTACATCGACAGCTACATGGATACTTACTCTACAAGTCACATTTAAGTGTCTGTCAGAGGGTTCATCGAACCATCTTGACAATTCTCTATTACTCCAATCTTGTAAGGCGCGCGGAGATCTTTTAGTGCGAGCTCTGATTTACCTTATTGTATCATGGTGATCGTTTCTCCCTCTGTAGGTCGGCGTCAACAAAATATTTTCGCATACGGAGGAGACAGTCGGTAATTTGAGTTTCCGCAACGAAAAACGCCTTTGTTTTGATGGTGTCCACCCCAAATCCTGTATAATTTTAGTGACACTCTCTCCCTGATCCATATGATTTGCTTTTATTAAGTGATCTAAGCTGCTTCACTACTCCGAGGATATCTACTTCTATGTTACTCATGTTGGCAGCTGTTCTTGATTCGAATTCTGGAATATTTAGTTCGTCGTCTGTTGTTAAGGCATTTCGGAAGGCTGTGTTTAGTAACTCTGCTTTGGCCGCGCTGTTTTCAATAGGACCTCCATCGCCATCGAGGAGAGAAGCCACAGATTGTGTCTTGCCGCTAGCATACGTCACATACGACCGGGATATCCTTGGATTTTTTGCCAGCGAAACTATTATAAGCATCTCGCACTGAAGTCCGTTCTAAATTTCCAGCTTCTGTAAAAGATCGCCAATCTTGGAGATTTTGCGTCTGTTTAAATTTGGAATGTTTTTTTCGCTGTTTCTGTAACAGTGTTCTGACCTGTTTTGTGCACCAAAGAGGATCAGCTCCGCCGTTTATGTATTTATTTGGTACAATGCAATGGAAATATTTTATATAGACGTATAACGTTGGGATTGGGTCCTGCGTAGTCTTCCAACGGTAAAACTTGAATCACATGTACGATAATGAATTCTAATAGAAAACATTACTTCTAGTAATTTTTTCCCCACGCTGCGTGAGCAATAATAAAACCGACAAATCGCAAGGACATATTTGTGTCCGGAAATACATCACTGTCTCAGTAGATGGCCCTGACCAGTGGTAGTTCCTCTCATCATGTGCCTTGCGTTCCTCGTGTGTTTCAGACTGTCTGATTGACGCAGCTTACTGTAAACAGCAGAATGGTCTGGTACTCATGCCGAGAACAAGTCGAGATGTTTAAGTGTTCAGTCAAGCAGATGGAAACAGTGAAGAGGTGGCACGGCTGTACTAAAACAAGTACCCTCACAGACAATAAAACACATTACATTTTTCAATCTCTTTTTGGGTCCTTTCAGATAGACGAACGTGCAGCGAGGCGGCGGACTGAGCGTACACCAAATTTGGTGGACTGTGTTCTACAGGATATTGACACGAACTCTAGTACAAGCTTCATGCACAGGGTGTTCCAAAAAGACCGGTATATTTGAAACGGCAATAAAAACTAAACGAGCAGCGATAGAACTACACCGTTTGTTGCAATATGCTTGGGACAACAGTACATTTTCAGGCGGACAAACTTTCGAAATTACAGTAGTTACAATTTTCAACAACAGATGGCGCTGCAAGTGATGTGAAAGATATAGAAGACAACGCAGTCTGTGGGTGCGCCATTCTGTACGTCGTCTTTCTGCTGTAAGCGTGTGCTGTTCACAACGTGCAAGTGTGCTGTAGACAACATGGTTTATTCCTTAGAACAGAGGATTTTTCTGGTGTTGGAATTCCACCGCCTAGAACACAGTGTTGTTGCAACAAGACGAAGTTTTCAACGGAGGTTTAATGTAACCAAAGGACCGAAAAGCGATACAATAAAGGATCTGTTTGAAAAATTTCAACGGACTGGCAACGTGACGGATGAACGTGCTGGAAAGGTAGGGCGACCGCGTACGGCAACCACAGAGGGCAACGTGCAGCTAGTGCAGCAGGTGATCCAACAGCGGCCTCGGGTTTCCGTTCGCCGTGTTGCAGCTGCGGTCCAAATGACGCCAACGTCCACGTATCGACTCATGCGCCAGAGTTTACACCTCTATCCATACAAAATTCAAACACGGCAACCCCTCAGCGCCGCTACCATTGCTGCACGAGAGACATTCGCTAACGATATAGTGCACAGGATTGATGACGGTGATATGCATGTGGGCAGCATTTGGTTTACTGACGAAGCTTATTTTTACCTGGACGGATTCGTCAATAACAGAACTGGCGCATATGGGGAACCGAAAAGCCCCATGTTGCAGTCCCATCGTCCCTGCATCCTCAAAAATTACTGGTCTGGGCCGCCATTTCTTCCAAAGGAATCATTGGCCCATTTTTCAGATCCGAAACGATTGCTGCATCACGCTATCTGGACATTCTTCGTGAATTTGTAGCGGTACAAATTGCCTTAGACGACACTGCGAACACCTCGTGGTTTATGCAAGATGGTGCCCGGCCACATCGCACGGCCGACGTCTTTAATTTCCTGAATGAATATTTCGATGATCGTGTGATTGCTTTGGGCTATCCGAAACATACAGGAGGCGGCGTGGATTGGCCTCCCTATTCGCCAGACATGAACCCCTGTGACTTCTTTCTGTGGGGACACTTGAAAGACCAGGTGTACCGCCAGAATCCAGAAACAATTGAACAGCTGAAGCAGTACATCTCATCTGCATGTGAAGCCATTCCGCCAGACACGTTGTCAAAGGTTTCGGGTAATTTCATTCAGAGACTACGCCATATTATTGCTACGCATGGTGGATATGTGGAAAATATCGTACTATAGAGTGTCCCAGACCGCAGCGCCATCTGTCGTTGACAATTGTAACTACTGTAATTTCGAAAGTTTGTTTGCCTGAAAATGTACTGTTTCCCAAGCATATTGCAACAAACGGTGTATTTCTATCGCTGCTCGTTTAGTTTTTATTGCCGTTTCAAATATACCGATCACTTTTGAAACACCCTGTAAGAAGCCTGCCAACATGATGAAAGCCGGAGTTCTATTATCGATTATGAATATCCTGTACGACAACCTCTGCTATCCCTATCACCTGCAATTCCATGAAAGTCACTTCGGATTTTTCTTGTGACGTGGATGTAACGCAGGTCTTCCGGGACGATTTGTTGTCGTTGGACGCGGACCATCCGTTTTCGGACATATGTTCACAGTACATTTTTACTCCACTTTCAGTCAGGAACCCGTTCTTCAGTTTGTCGATTTTTGTCATGTTCACCCTGTATACGTGTAGTTAGGGGAAGCTAGTAGCACTGAAATTGGGGAGGAAAAGTTCTGCGTGGATTGTTTTATTACTGAATTAACATGCGAGAAACAAAGATGGAAAAAATAATTATCACTGAAACTTTTATTATCTAAAACTGTAATTATTATTAGCCTGATGAAAGCATTATCTCAAAAATTATTATTATGCTAACAGACGTATGAAAAATGTATGGATCTCTATCTTTGACAATCAGTATTCTGATTGAGAACCAAAATGGAAATTAATTACTCTTTCTTAAATCATGAAAAATCAGTTCTCTTCTACCTGACCGAGATTTTTAAGATATTCTCTAACATCTCCCAATACTGTACGGCTCCTGCACGGAACAGACAACTTCTTACCTCGTCTTGCCGCTGCAACTTCTCGAATATTCTGCATCCAGCAACACAGTAAAATAGTTCAAAAGAACACGACTACTTTTTTAAGCGGTGTAAAAAATGAAAGTACCAACAAAATGTTTTAATTAACTTTGTGCAGAAAACTGATGATTCAAACACTGACAAAGATTACTTAGACTGTTCTTTCTTCTTCGACAGATTGATTAGTAAAAATTTTAGTTATTCCACAATGTCTTCAATCAAAAATCACTTATCTACTCACAACAAAAATACGAATATTACACTACAGGCTATTAAAATTGCTACACAACGAAGATGACTTGCTACAGGCGCGAAAATTAACCGACAGGAAGAAGTGATATGCAAATGATTAGCTTTTCAGAGCATTCACACAAGGTTGGCGAAGGTGGCGACACATACAACGTGCTCACATGAGGAATGTTTCCAACCGATTTCTCATACACAAACAGCAGTTGACTGGCGTTGCCTGGTGAAACAGTGTTGTGATGTCTCATGTAAGGAGGAGAAATGCGTACCATCACGTTTACGACTTTGATAAAGGTCGGATTGTAGACTATCGCGATTGCGGTTTATCGTATCGCGACATTGCTGCTCGCGATGGTCGAGATACAGTGACTGTTAGCAGAATATGGAATAGGTGGGTTCAGGAGGATAATATGGAACGCCGTTCTGGATTCCAACGGCCTCGTATCACTAGCAGTCGAGATGACAGGCATCTTATCCGTATGGCTGTAACGGATCGTGCAGCCACGTCTCGATCGCTGAGTCAACAGATGGGGTCGCTTGCAAGACAACAACCATTTTCACGAACAGTTCGACGACGTTTGCAGCAGCATGGACTACCAGCTCGGAGACCACAGCTGCGGTTACCCTTGACGCTGCATTACAGACAGGAGCGCCTGCGATGGTGTACTCAACGAAGAACGTGGGTGCACGAATGGCAAAACGCGATTTTTTCGCATGACTCCAGGTTCTGTTTACAGCATCATGATGGTCGCATCCGTGTTTGGCGACATCGCGGTGAACGTACATTGGAAACGTGTATTCGTCATCGCCGTACTGGCGTATCACCCGGCGTGATAGTATGGGGTGCAATTGGTCACACGTCTCGGTCACCTCTTGTTGGCATTTACGGCACTTTTAACAGATGTGTTACGACCAGTGGATCTACCCTTCATTCGATCCCTGCGAAACCGTACATTTCAGCAGGATAATGCACGACCGCATGTTGCAGGTCCTGTACGGGCCTTTCTGGATACAGAAAATGTTCGACTGCTGCCCTGGATAGCACATTCTCCAGATCTCTCACCAGTTGAAAACGTCTGGTAAATGGTGGCCGAGCAACTGGCTCGTCACAATATGCCAGTCACTACTCTTGATGAACTGTGGTATCGTGTTGAAGCTCTGTTTGACTCAATGCCCAGGCGTATCAAGGTCGTTATTACAGCCAGAGGTGGTTGTTCTGGGTACTGATGTCTCAGGATCTATGCATCCAAATCGGGTGAAAATGTAATCACATGTCAGTTCTAGTATAATATATTTGTCCAATGAATACCCGTTTTTCATCTGCATTTCTTCTTGCTGTAGCAGTTTTAATGTTCAGTAGTGTATTTTCAATGTTCGCATACACTAATCTGATAAAATCCCTTCAGCGCGCAAGGAAGCAACAATTACATGCTGTGAAATGCAAATTACCTAAAATACTCGATTAATACAAAAATGTCCTCCGGGGCCACTAGCACGGTCAGCACTAGCACCTACCTGACTCGCGGCGTCTCTCTACTCCAGGCTGCGTCCAGCTACTCTCAACAACTGTTCGCTCGCTATCACTCGCGATAATAATATCTCAGTCGCAGAGTTTGTGTATGCATGCAGCAGCAAAATCAATAGTCATTTTGTTTAATGGGTTATGGAAGTCCACTTTTCGTCACGTAGACCACTGACACGTAAAAAACGTGAAAGCAATTTTACGGGCATCCCGTGATATCAACGGCTCAGAATTTAATACATACAAGGAGTATCTGCTTCTGAATGTATTTCTTCAGTATATGGGGCTTTTCCACCTGGCTATGAATTTGACGTTGTGCGCTCCCATATATAGTCCTCTAGTATATGTGCAGTACATAGTAAAGTGTATTTCATACCAGTTTTTGGCACGCTACGTAACATTAAATTTGCGTAAGGTGCGAATTAAAACGTAAAATCTGTGGCAGATGAAACAACAGGTTTTTAAGATGTCTGCCGGGGCATGGAGGAATAGTAAATCCATTAGTAGGAGGAGCATCCAAAGAAGAAAACATTCAATGCGCGCAGCTGTTTCTAAGACCACACTCATTGCTCCAATTTGATGTACTCCACGCTAGTACCGGGTGGTTATAACTGAAGTGCAGCTTCTCACAGAGGTCCAGTGTTGACTGTAATAACCGTACGGCAACAAACATTGGTAGATATTCTAAAGCGTTAATGCGAAACCGATTCACGCTCGAAAAAAATAGTTCCAATTTTTCTTACCAGGTGCAAATTTGGAGCTATGAACAAAAGAATGGCCTTCGGATCAGGTAGAGACCGAACGTGTTCCTGGTGGACGCTTTCATTTAAATATGCCCAGGTCACTGGTATTTTCGAATTTTGGTATCATCTTCTTTAAACCATTTAATGACTTCGGGCCTCTCCTCTTACCCTTGAGTGTGCGATACTCTCTCAGTGCAGCAGTGTAATTAATGCCGCTCACATGGAACAGTTTCACTAACAGCGCACAGTCTCTCTTCTCGATGGCTATAGTGTTCACTCACATTATGGCTTCTCAAATGACAGCGTGGATGTTATACGTCATACAAAGTGTATAGCGCCATATTTGCACCTGGTGGCCACAATTGGAACTAATTAGTTTTCCAACGTAAATCGGTTCTCCATTAACGCATTAGCATATCAGCCAGGTTTCGCTGCCATACGATAATTACAGGCAACACTGGACCAGCGTGAGTAGCTGCACTTTAATTATAGCCTCCCGGAGTAACATAGATTATCAGTACTGATAACAGTACTGGAATTAGTTCACCCAATTCCAGAGCAGGAAATGGTACACTGCGATTCCAAGAGGGTGACATGCCGCTATGTTTGGGTGTTTATAATTCTCAAACTGCGACGAATCTACACGATCCAGGCACATTAATACAACCTCAGCCTGTGTTCGACGTTACCGGTCAACCACATAAATGGCAGATGGAAGCACTATACCTCGAGGGTACATAAAGCGTGCCCGTGGAAAAGGGAGGGAGGGGGTGGAGTGGAAGGAGACGCAGACAACACTGTAGTCGTTGTCGTAATGCGAAAACGGAGCGCAGTGTAGCTGACATCCAATGCCTATCTGTCTGTAACCGGATCGCGCGCCGCCGTAGTTAATACATACCGTGCACCGTAAAAATGACGCATTTAAAAACCGGCGTCGAAGCATCTGTGACGCACCACGGGCTATAGACGAGAGGGGTGAACGATGACTGCTGAGACGTGTACGAACTAATAGACGTGGGACTGATGAGCAATTAACCACCCAGATGAACCAAGCGACTATTAAGAATACCTCCTCAACCACTGTTCAGCAAATGTTGCTGCGTGCGGACCACTGCAGCACGTGGCTGCCTCATGAACCCATGCTGGCTGCTGTTCATTGGCGAAGAAGACGGCAATTTGCACGACAGTACTGCATGTGGACCTCCAGTGAGCGGCGACAGGTGACCTTTCCAGAAGTAGTTTTGTACACAATCGGTACTGCCACTAAAACCGTAGCCTCCTTCTGCACAGGTAAAATAAGTCATCTAAATTCTCACACTTACCCTATACGAGGTGCATTCAAGTTCTAAGACCTCCGATTTTTTTTTCTAATTAACTACTCACCCGAAATCGATAAAGCTGGCGTTACTTCTCGACGTAATCGCCCTGCAGACGTACACATTTTTCACAACGCTGGCGCCATAATTCCATGGCAGCGGCGAAGGCTTCTTTAGGAGTCTGTTTTGACCACTGGAAAATCGCTGAGGCAATAGCAGCACGGCTGGTAAATGTGCGGCCACGGAGAGTGTCTTTCATTGTTGGAAAAAGCCAAAAGTGACTAGGAACCAGGTCAGGTGAGTAGGGAGCATTAGGAATCACTTCAAAGTTGTTATCACGAAGAAACTGTTGCGTAACGTTAGCTCGATGTGCGGGTGCGTTGTCTTGGTGAAGCAGCACACGCGCAGCCCTTCCCGGACGTTTTTGTTGCAGTGCAGGAAAGAATTTGTTCTTCAAAACATTTTCGTAGGATGCACCTGTTACCGTAGTGCCATTTGGAACGCAATGGGTAAGGATTACGCCCTCGCTGTCCCATAACATGGACACCATCAATTTTTCAGCACTGGTGGTTACCCGAAATTTTTTTGGTGGCGGTGAATCTGTGTGCTTTCATTGAGCTGACTGGCGCTTTGTTTCTGGACTGAAAAATGGCATCCACGTCTCATCCATTGTCACAACCGACGAAAAGAAAGTCCCATTCGTGCTGTTGTGCGTCAACACTGCTTGGCAACATGCCACACGGGCAGCCGTGTGGTCGTCCGTCAGCATTCGTGGCACCCACCTGGATGACACTTTTCGCATTTTCAGGTCGTCATGCAGGATTGTGTGCACAGAACCCACAGAAATGCCAACTCAGGATGCGATCTGTTCAACAGTCATTCGGCGATCCCCCAAAACAATTCTCTCCACTTTCTCGATCATGTCGTCACACTGGCTTGTGCGAGCCTGAGGTTGTTTTGGTTTGTCGTCACACGATGTTCTGCCTTCATTTAAACTGTCGCACCAACGAACGCACTTTCGACACATCCATAACTCCGTCACCACATGTCTCCTTGAACTGTCGATAAGTTTCAATTGGTTTCACACCTCGAAAATTCAGAAAACGAATGATTGCACGCTGTTCAAGTAAGGAAAATGTTGCCATTTTAAGTATTTAAAACAGTTCTCATTCTCGCCGCTGGCGGTAAAATTCCATCTGCCGTACTCTGCTGCCATCTCTGGGACGTATTAACAATGAACGCGGCCTCATTTTAAAACAATGCGCATGTTTCTATCTCTTTCCAGTCTGGAGAAAAAAAATCGGAGGCCTTAGAACTTGAATGCACCTCGTAATTAAATGCGATCTGGTAACGCTGAGGACCGCGATAAGGAAAGCCACGTGAGAATATTGCTAGGAATTACGGGCAAAGACAACCATAAGCTTTTATAATGAACATTTATTTTCGCAAAAACTGGTATTAAAATCCAAGAAGGAGTATCCCACTATTAACAGTTGCTGGTGCCTGATCACTTCATGAAGAAGCACTAAACTGAAATCGCTATAGATGATAAAAGACTTCTCTTGTTTCAATCAAATACGAAACTCCAGGAAAGGAAAGGATAGATTAACACACTCGCAACTGGATCCACACAGCAGAAAGTGAAATTAGGAGAAAATTATGGCAGAGGGTTTCGTAACGACAGGCTTCAGATGATAACTGAATGGAATAAGCACAAGAAGGGATTCAGTAATTGATTCGAAGAATGTGCACACACGAATACGAAACAAAAATTCCACATGATTGAGAATTCTAACAAAAGTAGCAAATACGCGAATTACCATAACGGATGAAAACGGAATAAAAAACTAACACAAAATCGCCTATGATTAAGAGAAATGCAGTGTACCGATTAAATAGTGAATTGTAGAAATTGCGCACAATACTTGCTCGTAGCAACACGTTTTACATACTAACAAACCAAGTTTCGATAACACAGAAATGCACGATGAATTCCACACGGAAAAAAATGATCACGGAATCTAAAATAGTGAAAGAATACGAATGTAATCAGGAAAATATAGAGCTGAAGGCTCAATGAATGATACGTGATCTCGTCAAGCAAGTGGAACAAAGTAGACAAGTAATGGATACAATGAGACCCAAATAAATATGGAAACGATAGCGAGAAAAAGAAATACACACACACCAGGTCACAATTGCATACGCATTCACTCTACAGGAAGAACTGCCCTCACATAACTAAGTCTCACGTGGTATCTCACACTTCCAGATCTCAGAATTTCAATGGTACAAAGCAACTCCGTCAGTAAGTTAGTAAATCACGGAAATGCTATCACTCCCGATTATAAAGAAACTATGGAACATGAACAAAGAAATAGAACCATTCAAAATATAGTTGTTATTGTTTCACAAGTAATACCACCCCCATTTAAGTTGCTTTCCCAGTTACTGTCTCTGCGCTCCAAATTATTTTTATAGGATGTGCCCCACATTTAATTGCCTTCCCTGCGGCACATGGATAATACATTACAATACCTCTTGCTAGCAAGAGTGGATCTTAGAGTATCATTTAGAGGTTGACCTGATGGAAAATAATAGGTCACTGGGCTACATTCATCGAGTGCAGATTTACGTTCAGGTTGTCACATTCAAACACAGTGACAGCTCATTCTGTCTCGTGTCACCGTATGCAGATGTCATGCCTACTGACATTTCTGGATGACTGAAATTTCTCTACAGCACGCTTAAGACCACTGAAAGACAAACACTGATCACGCTCAACAATGGACTTCAGCCTCCGTGATAACTTCTCTATTTATTAGTCTATATGTACCACTGCAGTTCACGAAAGTGCTATGTCAATTGCAATAGAAACCTGATTTTTTTTAATCTAAGTAACTACTACCATTAAAATAGTAACACTACATGCTCTAGTTTTTTAATTATGACCCTTTCCATAAGCAGGCGGTTGTTACTGTGCTAACATTAATTCCGGGCTATATTCGAAATTTTAAAATTTTAAATTTGTAAATTCTAATGAACGACAGAGTTTATGGAAGCCATCCGGTTTCCCCCTTCCGTTATACAGCTTGGCAGTAGTTTGTATGTCTGAGTTACTACATCCCCTTAACACATGGTCTCCTGTTTCACTAACTCCTGTGCATACACACATGGCGTCGTTTAGTGCTCGGAAATGATGACAGATTCTTCAGTTTTTCGTGTCCCTTGTGATCAGCCTAAAGTTAAAATGTACAAGTGAATTAGCTGACAAGTTCTTCGCTGTCAAGTATACATGTCTGTATTTTTATCATAGTCTTGCACCAGTTTTGCTCCCATTGCGTCGTAACTGCAATTTGCAACATTTATGTGATGAAAAGAGAGGGGTTTCTGTTCTTTAACGTCCTCTTTGTCCAGCTACTCTACCAGTTCATGGAGGTATAGATGCTGTCCAAAAATTTGGAAACACCACGAGAGATGAGTGCTTGAACATAGATACAGGTGCTAGCCAAGCCTGCAGGTTGCGCGGTCGTACTTTATCACGAACCGCAGACGTGCAGTGTTCTCAGTACGTTTCAAGTTGCAGCCATGTTCACAATTCTGTTCTGTGTACAAAATGGTTCAAATGGCTCTAAGCACATCTGAGGTCATCAGTCCACTAGAACTTAGAACTACTTAAACCTAACTAACCTAAGGACATCACACACATCCACGTCCGAGACAGGATTTGAACCTGCGATTGTAGCAGCAGCGCAGTTCCGAACTGAAGCGCCTAGGACCGCTCGGTCACAGAGCCCGGATTCTGTGTACATGTGAGTGCACTATGTTGGAGAAAAGTTAATTTCAACGTAGGCAGACTGTTGGTGCTCGTATTGTAGGTGTTTCCGTAACCATGGGAGCTGGTGTTTCAAGAAGCACCGTATCGAAGATTTAAACCGCGTACAGGAAAGCGAAAAGCATTATCCGCTAAGTCACAACGCGGACGTAAGTGTGTGATGAGTTACCGTGACGGACGGTAACTGACGAGGACTGTGGCGAAAAATAAGGGGAAGGCAGCTGCAAAATCACTGCAGAACTCAATTTCGCACTCGCAAACCCTGTCATCGTCAGAGCAACACGAAGGGAGCTAGATACGAAGGGAATTGGAGGTGAGCTCCTGCAAATTCCTGTAACAGAAAAGCGTGGTGCCGAAGCCATAATACACTGACGATGGAGCGATGGATGAGTATCATTTTGGTGGGATAAATCTTGTTCCACACAGTTTTCAAAATATTGCTAAGTTTACTTCCCAACAATGAAACATTAGGGGAGGGGGGCCGATTGGTGATGATTTTAGCCCCGTCGTTATCTTGCCGCATTACTGCCAACCATTTTGGCTTTTCAGATCCATCCCACGGTACAATGAGTGTTCCCAAATGAAGCTGTGTTCTAAGATGACAGAATCCCTGTCCGCACAGCTCGAATCGTCCAGGACTGGTTTTGTGAGCATTATTGAGCCTTCTTGGTCAACTTGCCAATCACCACATCATCGTCATTTAATCTTGGCACTATTTTGCAGCAATATTGGTGTAAGATTCCCATGAAAATCGTACATGACTTATACATATTCATTCCAAGCCGACTGGAATAACTACAGTTTTATTTACATCGTACTAGGCACGATAATTTTTTTTGTGGTGCTTCCTTATTTTTGTCCACCCCTTGTAGGTTGGACGTTTGTAATGATTTGTTACTGGAATTGTCGTCCATGAAGATGAATGCCTCACCAATATGCTGCCGCTATGGTTGCACTGTCGGTCGGAGGATGGCATTCACGTATCGTACGGCCGTTACGGCGCCTCCCATGACCACCAGCGGCGTACTTCGGCTCATATAATGCCACCCCAAAGCTGAAGGCAATCTCCACCTTGCTGCTCTCGCTGGATAGTGTGTCTAAGGCTTCCAGCCTGACCGGGTTGCCTCCAAACACGTCTCCGACGATTGTCTGGTTGAAGGCATATGCAACACTCATCGGTGAGGAGAACGTGATGCCAATCCTGAGCGATCCATTCGGCATGTTGTTAGACCCATATGTACCACGCTGCATGATGTCGTGGTTGCAAAGATGGACCTCGCCATGGACGTCGGGAGTGAGGTTGCGCAGCATGCAGTCTTTGCGCACAGTTTGAGTCGTAACACGACGTCCTCTGTCTGCACGAAAAGCATTATTCAACATAGTGGCGCTGCTGTCATAGTTCCTCCGACCCATAATCCGTATGTAGCGGTCATCCATTGCAGTAGTAGCCGTTGGGTGGCCTGAGCTATGCATATCATCGACAGTTCTTGTCTATCTGTATCTCCTCCATGTCCGAATAACATCCCTTTCGTTCAGTCCGATACGCCTGGACACTCCCGTCATTGAGATCCCTGCCCGGCACAAAATAACAATGTGGACGCGATAGAACCGCGGTACTGACCGTCTAGGCATGGCTGAACTACAGACAACACGAGCCTGGTGGAATGACTGGAACTGATCGTCTGTCGGACCCCCTCCGTCTAATAGGCGCTGCTCATGCATGATTGTTTACATATTTCGGCTGGTTTAGTGACATCTCTGAACAGTTAAGGGGACTGTGTCCGTGATACAATATCCACAGTCAACGTCTATCTTCCAGAGTTCTGGGACTGGAGTGATACAAAACTTTTTTCAATGTGCGTATTAATGATTATGTCAAGATCATTTTGTCGTCCAGCTCCCTCCAGTATGTATTATTCAAGAAGATATTGTCTTCTCTTCTTTCTAATTATTCTGTAGTACTTTCTCACTGCTTAACTTAACAACTATTTGTCTGTCCCATAAGAAACTTCCACCTAATGGTCCATCGACTTTCTTCTAGGTATAGTATTAAGGGGGTCCTTTCATTTGATTACAGACACAGAGTCTATCACGAAACTGTTCCTGGCAGTAAGACCATCGCTGGTGCTCAATGGAGCTACCTCACTGGCTAAACTCCATTATTCAAGTAAGTGAGGTATGAGATCATCTTACAACAAGACAAAGTAATCTTCAGACTGGGCTATAAACCTCAGTAAATACCTATTAACGTACATAGCACAAAATTTATTGCACAGTGCTACATGTAGATTGATTACGTGGAAACTATCACAGAAGACGTCTTCTGAGAGTGTGTAATAGCTTGTTGTTAAGGTTATCAGTTTTCCCCTCGATTCAGCAGATAAGAAATTTTCGGCCTTATCCAACTGAATTTAATTGAGTGGACGAAACATGTTTACGCTATTAAAACTAGCCGTCTTCAATAGTCTATTATTTAACTATGCACATTTTGGTATTATGTCTGTCGTGAATCTCAGCAGCTCTTTTCAATCTATTTCTGTTTACAATCATATTGTTGTGTTTGCCTTCCTTTTTTCCCAGTTAGGCTACGTTCATTTTATGTCATGCTCATGCATCAATTTGTGTTGTGTTAGTACTAAATGCACATAGTATGGGTTTCTTCCAATTGATGTGTCACATTTAAACATTTATTTAAACATTTCACGATTTCATGCTCCAGAGCATACTAAGGGATCATGGTAGCTGTATAGGATGAGTGGAGTGGAGTGTTGGGGCGGTGACATAGGAGGGATGGTGGTGGGGCACTTAGTGAGCATGTGTCTCAACTTATTTTATGGTAAACTATGAATTAGTTTCCATATTGTTATTTTGCTATTGCTCTTACAGTCATTTAATTTTCATATTTTCGTTTTTATTTATGGCTTTCTATATGAAATATTATTCCTTTGAGGTTCGCCGATGACATTGTAATTCTGTCAGAGACAGCAAAGGACTTGGAAGTGCAGTTAAATGGCATGGACAGTGTCTTGAAAGGAGGATATAAGATGAACATTAACAAAAGCAAAACGAGGATAATGGAATGTAGTGGAATTAAGTCGGGTGATGCTGAGGGAATTAGATTAGCAAATGAGACACTTGAAGTAGTAAAGGCGTTTTGCTATTTGAGGAGCAAAATAACTGATGATGGTCGAAGTAGAGAGGATATAAAATGTAGACTGGCAATGGCAAGGAAAGCGTTTCTGAAGAAGAGAAATTTGTTAACGTCGAGTATAGATTTAAGTGTCAGGAAGTCATTTCTGAAAGTATTTGTATGGAGTGTAGCCATGTATGGAAGTGAAACATGGACGATAAATAGTTTGGACAAGAAGAGAATAGAAGCTTTCGAAATGTGGTGCTACAGAAGAATGCTGAAGAGTAGATGGGTAGATCACATAACTAACGAGAAGGTATTGAATATAATTGGGGAGAAGAGGAGTTTGTGGCACAACATGACAAGAAGAAGGGATCGGTTGGTAGGACATGTTCTGAGGCATCAAGGGATCACCAGTTTAGTATTGGAGGGCAGCGTGGAGGGCAAAAATCGTAGAGGGAGACCAAGAGACGAATACACTAAGCAGATTCAGAAGGATGTAGGTTGCAGTAGGTACTGGGAGATGAAGAAGCTTGCACAGGATAGAGAAGCATGGAGAGCTGCATCAAACCAGTCTCAGGACTGAAGACAACAACAACAACATTCCTGTACTGTCAGCACTTCCCTTCTTTTTGTGATGGCTTAAGATTGCCATAACTATTTTAATCCCAGTAAATGTCCTGCATATGTGAAGAAGGTACAATCACTTTTCAGTTCCTTCAGATGTTCTTTGTACCTGACACTAAAATTTCAGGTAGTCATCCAACACATTTACATTTTCAGCTGTTACATTTTAATATGGAATGACTGCGAGAAATTTTAATATCAGGCATAAAGAACACTTAAAGATATTGAAGAGTGACTGTAGCAGCCTCACACATTCACAAACATTTAATAAAAGATTATCATCATCACTCTGGGGTAAAAACAGTCATGACAGTCTTATCGCAAAACAACAAAATAAAGGGTGTGCTGGTTGTAAAGGAAGAATATTTCATACAGTTGGCCTTAAATAAAAATGAAAATAAGTTCAGTGAACAAAAGAGCAGTAACAGAAGAACAATACTCCTACTCATTGTCTTTTTACCGTAAAAAAACAAATAGAGACATACACTATCACACAAATAGTGACGCACCAGACGCCCTCATTTCATTCTCACCCTAACGCCCCATCCCAGTCTCATCCTGTGCAACTACCGACACGCTAGATGGCACAATGGTTGACACCTTGGAGTCGCATTAGTGTAGACGATGATTCAAATCCGCATCCAACGTTCCAGATTTAGGTTTCCTGTGATTTCATTAAATCAATCCATAGATATACTTGGATGGTTCTTCAAAAGTGTGCAATACAATAAAATGAAGTTGTAACATAAATCACATGCAGTCGTTCAATACTACTATTCCATAAGCCACATTAGCAATCAATATACACGTAAAAGGTCCTGTATAGAAAAAATTTTGACCTGGTGGACAGCTCATTAAAATTTCGTATGCTATTGACATATTTCAATGAGAAATTTAAAAGAGCATACATAAGTACCTTAGCCAATGAAATTTACAATTTTGCAATTCTTTTGACACAAAGACTATATGACAGCATGTAACACATAACATACTGACTGAACAATATTCGTAATGAGTTCTTTCAATGAACAAAGAAAATTGATTTATTAACATTTCCCATATATAAATAACTGCTGTAGTCTGAAATATGTGAAGTGTTGAAACTTATCAATTAAATTTCTATGTAATAAAATATTCTGTAAATTGTATTTTATCTAATGGACTGTTAAAAGTGTGTTTCTTGTGTAATTTTGATGTATTTCTCTCCTACTTGCAAATTTTCGTATATCTTGCCCATCGTAACATAAAATGTTCTTTGACACAAAACTACGCTATGGTTTTGGCTTAAATATTAGATGAAATAATATTCACTGTAATGTAAGCTGTGTAAAAACTAGCTGTATTTAGTAAAATTCGAGAATAATTACACCTGCCTACATGTTGAGCGTTATGGGATATGTCACTGATGGTATACTTACTAGGAAACTTTTGGCATATGTAACACACATGTAAGATATCAGTTATATAGTATACTAATAATTAATTGAATTGACGGCCAGAAGAACATGGTATATCGCGTTTAGTGATTTTACAGGAACTGTGTTTGTTCCTTTTTACACGGCTTGAGCTCGGAACTGCTGCAGTGGCTATATACCATGTTATTCCACTGCACTTTAGTGGATGTTGCCAATTGTAGTAATTGGTAAAGAATTATACAATAACACAAAAACATTCCAGAATCAGACATGTATTGTTAGATGTACACTGTACAGCATTAAACAATACACACTAATCAACACATGTGACACAGCACACTTTAAAACGGAGCACACAACACACAGAAAATTCTTGTGAATGTGGTGGTACCTTATTTGTTAGTCAACTGAGAAATGTTCAACATAACTAATTATATCAAAGTTGCCGCTGGCCATCAACAAAATTAACCTTTCATCTACTAGCCACTCACTGAAACAGAACATGTACCAGATTTATTCTGAGGGCAGGTTCTGGTAGAAGTCACGATGGTCTTGTTTATCCATAAACTGCATCATGCCTATCAGATCCACTTTTTTCTCTTTGCCGATCTGAAGCAACATCGGAAACACTAGATGACAACTCCACAGTAGCAGAACATTGTGTGATAACCTTGCATAAAATGAAAAAGTGTCATCTTGGGACATTCAGAGTCACCAAAACTGTATTATTTTCACGTTGTTTTTTTTAGTCCAGCCAACATTCACTGACTGTTTTTGAAGTCGTTGTAGCTCACTTCGCTCACAGAGAATGGTTTATACATCTGACATTTGGCAATGACATGTTTCCAGTTTTCAAAAATTATAGTTTTAAATACGTTTATGTGACGTTAAATGCGGGCAAAATCCTGGTCATATGGTAAGAAGCTACGGCCAAAGACAATAAATTTCTGGTCTACATATAAGAAAACAATGCAGCAATTTTTCTGGCCAACAAAACTGTGGACCAAATTATCAGCTTCCTTTCTTCACCATGGGTTAGATTCTGAAAAGTTGTCGCAATTTGTTTTAATGCCGACAACGTATCTTTTTTAGAGCCCTGGTGTACACTAATTTTGTCCCAGGGGGTACGGGATGGCTCCAGGAAGGGCATCCGGATGACCCCTGACACTAACTAACATCGCCACATCAATAGTGACAAGGCCGACCAAGCGTTGAAGTGGTACAAAGGCCCTATAAAATGATGATGATGATGATGTCACACTGTCGTCTGACCTTGGTGAATCATGGTCAAATACTCGTTTATACAATGTCAAACTGACTGTGATCTGAGGGTTTTGATTAACGAATAGTGTGTACATTTCTGTAACAGATCGATCAGGGCTTAAGTGGTCCTTTACCGACACATTCCAATTGCAGTGACTCGGAATTTTCGGGAAACTCTTTATATGGGCTCGTATTAAATCGTGAATATCATTATCAACTGCATGAGACCAATTAGTATGTAATCCTCTTCTGTTTTCTGCAGGTATGTCTCCGTTCTTAATTTTCTGTTGGAGAGTTTCTACTCGCCATCGGTTCACAAAAAAATGGGAAGTCCCTCCTCCACAAAACGGTTTAGGTGGAAATACAAAAGATGGATAGGCGTCAGTTAACATGCCAAGCCTTTGTGTCGCAAGGCGTCTGTGGCTAGCCAAGGACGCGTGAACACCTAAAGTGCTCAGTAAAACTAAAATTGTTGGAAGAAAGGATTTAAACGATTATTAGCAGCATCATCATGGCATATATCTGTTTGCACTTAAACGCATGATAACGACCCCAAGGAGAAGTAATATAATACTATGCATCAAGTGCCGTGATTGCGTAATTCTGTATTGCCTCATGGCCAGAGAAGACCACACCCACCTTCAGGTAAAGTAATGTTTAGTTTTGCACTTTGAAGCATAAACCAGTATTTCCTGAAGTTTGCGCATTATATATGTTAAAGTGAAGCTTATGACACTTAACCTGATTTATCCTAATCGTAAACTTGTTAGGTTTATATTCTAATTCCATGAATAGACCGAGCTTCAAACCAAAGCGAAAATGTTGAGATAAATAACTGAAGTCGTTTTAAATAAGTGTTGAATACTTGAAACAAGTGTTACAGGTTTGAAAGTAGACCTTTTTTTAAAGAGGTCCACGTGATAGTTAAAGGCCTTAATTCATTTTAAAGTAAAATACTACTAAATTTTGTATGTGAGTCGGCCTCGGCGACAGCCAGAGATAGTAATGATATTTGTGTGTGTTTTGCGTTTGCATTGATGTGTGTGTGTGTGTGTGTGTGTGTGTGTGTGTGTGTGTGTGTGTGTGTGTGTGTCGTCTAATATGGAAGACGCCTTTTGGCTCAAAGCTCACTTATTTTTATAGGCTACTTGTTGTGGCTATCTACAACTCAACATCTCCGCTATACGGTGAGTAGCAACTTATCCTGTTCATTATATATGAATACAAAGAATAATTAAAATCATTTAATCGTTTCAATAAGTATAAAAATTTTGAGTAGAGACAGTGTTTACTAAACTGACTACGAGGCATAACAGATCAAAAGGCTGCACTGTGTGTATGTGATAATAGGTTAGTACTCAATTTGTTTGTTTGTGTTTGTTCATATATGTTGCTAGTCTCCATTCTTGTTTCTGTTTGTCAGAGAAAAATATTTAATAGGATAGTTTAATGGTCCCACATGCTGTAGTTGGGGCATCATTAAATTGTCAGAGGTAGTTTATTGAATGTCTGAGTACACTGTGTTTAAGTGTCTGTCCAGTTAAATCTTTGCTCGGAAATACCTGGTCAAAAAGAATAATAGTTTCGGGGTCTCCATCAGTACATCATGATCTGTGCAATTCTGAGGCTCATCAACAGGAACATAAATCAATAGAAATACAAATGGTATTCATGGTAGTTAATTGAAATACTTGGTTGCAAAGTGCTCTTTAAGTGCAGTTTCAGGGCAACCCCATCACCTAATTATTAGTCATTTCCCCTATTATGTGGTCTAGTGGAGGAATCAGTTTTCATTACTTGCATAAAGTGAATGGTATACGTTAGTGTGAAGCAGTTTGTTGCACAATATTTGCCAGAAAGTAGCATACTTCATGAATGTCTACTTTGCTAGGCATGCTACTACATTTGTATCCAATTACAAACATTTTCTGCAGTTCTTTAACATCGGAAAATCTCTACTATAACTCGGGAACTTTAAATTACTTTTGCTCATTCGTTGATGGCGACCATACTTATTTTTCCATACCATGCACTTGTACTCTGTGACTACAGATTATTTGTTTGATTTCGATTGTAATCGCTTTTCACTTTTCAATACATGGATCATGCAGGAAACAAAACAGTCCGATTAACCTTTCGAATAGTATCCCATCGCTGTCATCTCGAGAACCTTTAAAAGGGTATGGTGAAATTACTATATTTTTGTTCTCCTATATAGTTATAAGTATGCTAATATATTTACACCATTCAGATTTAAATTTCTGAACATCGTTTCGAAATTTCCTGTGTGAGTCAGAAACCAACGAGGGTAACTGCTTTTATACACCCCATTCTCCTCAAGTACATTTATTGACAACTAGATGTTACTATGGTTGTGCTCGGATGCCAGTAGTTTTGTTATGATGAGTGATGGCGAGTAAATAATCTACTGTAACTGCAATAAAATCAGCTGCCCACACCTACCTGCCTATTTGGGTAAGCATAGCTTGTGATGCGCACCCCCACACTGTCCCTTCAACCAAACTCTCCCAGTGGACCTTACACCAGCATGTGAAGCATTGCTTTCAAGCTGTGCACACAAATGGGCATGGACACAAGAATGCATCTATGCATAGTGCTATTGAAGTAGCTATTCATTGCACAAAGTGTACATTAGGCAATAGATAGCGTGGAAGTATGGATCAAACCCATTTAATGTTATATTAGCTTGTACTCATTACACTGAATCGAGCGCGTAGCATATATTACCCCATAAAAGCATTTTGACAGCTATGGTAAAGATGAAAAGTCAAAGAGTAAATAACTTTTTCAAAGAGTAAATATTTTTCCTTGATTCTCGTAATATTCTTCGAATCAGTAAGTATCTTGTACTACAAATGGTTCAAATGGCTCTGAGCACTATGGGACTTAACAGCTATGGTCATCAGTCCCCTAGAACTTAGAACCACTTAAATCTAACTAACCTAAGGACATCACACAACACCCAGTCATCACGAGGCAGAGAAAATCCCTGACCCCGCCGGGAATCGAACCCGGGAACCCTCTTGTACTACTTACCTTCTAAAGCAGCCTGGGCTCTTCCTCAGGGTTCAAGCTATCTCCATAGCAAACTTCATTGAAATTGGTTCAGCAGTTAAGTCGTGAAAACGTAACGGACATAGTTACTTTTGCATTTTAACGATAGTATGTATAAAACTCTCAGTTATGATATCTTTCTCTCCATGATCCTCTTTTGGTTACATAAAGCCTACACGGTGCCCGATGCTATACTCAAATTACCTGCGAAAACCTGGTGAGAATTCGTCTAGTAGTTTTGGAGAAGCGTATTCAAAGAGACAAATAGTTCTACAGGTTTATTGTTGGTATACACAAATGTGGTTTCCGCAATGGGGGTACTGAACAATGCATATGTTTTCTGATATGATATGACATTTTATTTTACTTTATTTTACTTACTTTAGTTTTGAAGTGAATTTTTTTTAACTTATTTACCTTGTAGATCGGAGGATGGGCGTTGCCGACCGAAACTGCTCATTTCGATAGAAATCATTGTAATTGTGTGGGATAATTTATTATTTTCAAACCAATCAACCACTGTGAGTTGCCAGGTCGACCAAAATATCGTTCTTTCCAGAAAGTAGTGTGTTGCCTTGCTTCGCGCCGCCACTTTATTTAGCACACTACGCAGCAAAACGACCGGTGAAAACAGAGGTAGCCCCTGTCGGTCCACCGTGCACCCCTTTGTACATTGTTCTCCGGGCGAACGACCAGACAGTCGGGGTGAAATGAGGCGAGACCAAAACTTTCCCCCGAGTCGCGGACCGCCTAGGGATCGGCCGCAGTGACAGCACACTTTTTATAATGAGAGAGAGCTACCCTCTGTGTGCCGCCAAGCGCCTACAAATATAATGGCCTCGTGCCATTGTCCGAAGAGCTCGTTTCCGGAAGACGCAATTATAAGTCGCGATCCCTCTTACGCAAAGTCTTGCCGACCGTAATTAACTATGGACCGACGTCCTCTGCCGCAAGTTCGTTACCCTCGAAGAGCCACCGCTTTGTGGTGAACAGGAGGGGTACCTATCACGTTTCCAGAGACGGAAAACGCTTACATTTTACCGTGCCCGATTGTGGGTACACTTACAGCGTCCGAATGGATAAAAGTTTTAGAGGTAGGAGACTTATCTAAAATATTTACGGAAAGGAAATACAAACATTAAAATTGGATCGTCGCAAAAGGCCCGTCGTACAACTTATATAAAGATTAATTAAGAAGACAGGCCACATGAATAACTTATCGACGATGAATGATACAATGAACTATTTCTACAAAAGCTGCCTAGCTTGAAAGGGGACAGAGCGTGGTGTTCAAAGCTGATACGGTTTTTATTTACGGAAAATGTCGCCCAGGTATGAGAGTAGCAGTGCATATGCATACTAAGTGATATCCTAATCATGCAACACCGGCTAATCTACCTGTACAAAGAGAACGCAAAATATTTCAGGAAACAGCAAAAGTCTATAATAAAAGACGTAAACGGTTCTGTTTAGCAACCGATGAGCGAGATGCAGCTGACATCTTAGCAGCTGTAGCAAGTAATCCGCATGTTTACAGGAAAGGAGGGTAGAAGGAAAGGGAAGGAATCTTACGGTTTAGCGTCCATCGACATCGAGGTCATTAGAGATGGAGTCACTCAACGAAGTGATCTGCGAATGCTGCATTCCGACAACATTTGCCTATACCTTATCACTAGATCAGGAGCTCCGTAGCGGTGGCTATCGACGAAGGGTGTAACTCTCCGAATGGGGCTATGGAAACTGCAAACGACATGTTTTTATTTACAGATCAACAATCATTTACAAGCCTTGGGAGCGATAACCTTCGCAACATGCTCTACAGGTCCACTTAAAGCCCACAGTGACTCAGGAAAGTGAACCAACAAAGACCTTGGTTAATCAACTTGTGGTGCGGTCGTCCCATTCTGATCATTCTTTTTCAGTGTGTTAAAGAGGAAATGGGTAGACTACAACTTTGCTTCAGGTCTTTGGTGATTTTAAAGCTTTCCTTTATTCTGTTTAAAAATTACATTAATTCATTTTCCCCGTAGTTACAGTCTCTGCAAGACAGATGCAGTCTCAGATCTTCGGATGATGTCATACGCTTTTTTTCCAAATTCGCAGCAGTCATGTACATTTCCCTGTCACTCTGTTCTTTCAGGTGTTATTCTACGTCTGTGGATGTTATCCAAACATGATCTACCTGATCTAAAGCCACTTTGTTGCTCTTAGAGGTTTGTCACACTCTGTGCAACCTTTTTCTTATGGATAGTAGAGAAAAGTTTTGCTACAAGAGACCGCACTAATTGCCCTGCAATTTGAAAAATTATTCTCGTTCCCTCTTTATAGGTGTTGGTAGCAAAAGACATGTTCCACTCTGTAGGTATATCCTTTCAATGATCTAATTTATTAATAACTGCACAAAAATATTCTTTTATATTTTCAGTTTCATATTTCAAGAGTTTCAGTCTAACGTTTCCTGGACCAGCAGCGTTGTTATTTTTCTCCATTTTTAGCGTTTTCTTCATATTTTCCCTGTTTATTTCCTCCTCTACCTTCTCGAATTCTAAAACAATCTTCTCCATCGTACTGCGGCGAACGACCGTCGCAGGTAGCAAGAGGAGAACCGCACCGGAAATGAGCGCGGTGAAGCCCTCGGACGTTAGCGCGCCAGGTACATATAGTCTGCGGCCGCGAGCTCGGCTCCAGTTCACCACCGGCAGTGGAGGGTGAAACTTTGACAGTGCCAGCCACTCGTGCTGGCGAAACGCCAGTAAAACCATCAGATGAACGTCGGCCGGAGAACCCGAGATAGAAGCCAATAGGCGGTTTTCTTCGGTTTACTCTCAAGCCATATTGTAAACTCATTAGACTGTTAATTTCATTCAAGATCTCCTGTAATTCTTTCTCACTGCAGCTGAGGATGGCAGTGTCGGCAGCAAATCTTATCACTGATACCATTTCACGCTGAATTTTAACTGAACTCGTGAATCTTTCGTTTATTTTCGTCGTTACTTCTTGGATGTATCGGCTGAATAGTAGAGGTGAAAGATTGCATCCCTCTCCTACTCCACGTTTTTAATCATAATACTTCGTTCTTGCTCCTCCATCCTTATTGACCTTTCTTGGTTCTCAACAGATTGTTTTTTACCTGTACTTCCCTACAGATGAAACCTATTTTTCTGAGAATCCAAACGTCTTGCAGCATTTTACAGTGTCGAGCGGTTTCTCTAGGTCGACAAATGTGTGAATGTGTCTTGATGTTCCTTAACTGTTGCTTACACTATTAAGACAACGCAAGAAGTGCTTCTTTGGTTCCTTTACCTTTCCTAAGGCCAAACTGATAGGCACCAGATCGGTTTTTTTTCATATGCGAATGGACAACTGGAAAACACTACAGGGTGTTTCAAGGCCAACCGACAACCTTTGAGGGAAGTTAGGTCACACGAACACGATCGTTTCTTATCAAGGAACATATAGTCTTAAGTGTGACCTTAAGATTATAATAATGAATAAATAAAATTCCACAAAAATTGCCATTTATTATTATTTGAATCTACAGTAATTTACATGAATGGTTCAAACACTCCGCCCTGTGCCTCAATACAGGCCGCACATCTTCGTGTTAGTGCCCGTCCAGCACTGGGGAGTCCGTCAGGCTCCTGTCGGATTTGGTGGAATGCATCAGTGATTCCGGCTATCAGTTTAGCTCTTGCGGCACTGACGTGTGCTGAGCCTCCATCGTTCTGCACGCATATGCCTCTGCGCAAAGTAAGCGGTAGATTGTTCAGCAATTCCGGAAGTGTTGTCTGAAGAAAATACAAGTACGCTGCTCCATTTAATCTAGGTGACAGTACTACGGGTCCTAGAAGGTGATTAACTACAGTTCCCTCCCGCATGTTTACGAATAAGCTTCGTTGGTGCGATCTACCGATATCTGCAAGTGAATTCTCATAGTCCAAGACGTGTTAGGTCCCGGTGTTAAAATATCCATCAGGTGCAAAGAAGACCTCATCTGTAAGTAAAGCACTGGAAAGCAACATTATTCACTCTTTTGAGTACGAACCACTGCACAAACTGGATACTGTTTCAGTGATCAGGTAGTCCTAAAACCTGTACCCTTTGAAGATGGTGCGTATCTAGGCTGTATCCCTGCAATATGTGACCCGTTCCCATACCTTGTGATGCTTGAATGTTCAAAATCTGGTGTTCTCACGTTGCACCTGCCACCAAGAACAGACTTAGGACGCAAACTCCCTGTTTCTCGTAAACGTCCATGAACTGAAGCAAACTTATTGTAGTGTGGGTGTCTTCTGTTAGGGAACCGATTTTCTTAGATACAAAGAGCTGCTCTTCCGTTTCCCCTCGTCTCAATGAGATCGTCAGATCTAAATCTCGTGTTTAATTGAGTAATAACAATAAGGAAACCTGAGTTGAGGACTAGTAAGATGCTTGACAATGAAGCTACAGTATTACAACAACACAAGCTGAACGGAGCACTGATAAGATGCAGTATTATAAGGGGCAGTCAAATGAAAACCAACACCCGCCATAATGGGACCATGGAATTGTTCCATTGAAAACAAATCACCACACGCGTTAAGAAATTTATTCCATTGCTGACAGATTCACAACAGCACCCACTCTTGCACTTTCTCGTCAAACTGAAACCGACATCCACGCATGTCCTTCTTAAGGTCGACAAATATGTCAAAATCACAGCGTGAAGGATCCGGGCTGTACATAGGATGTTGAACTGTTGCCCAACCCAAACGCTGAAGCGTTGCCTGCGTACGATTGTCAGTGTGGGGGCTTTCGTTATCGTGTAACAGGAGGATTCTGCAGGACAGCATTCCTCGGCGTTTACGCTTCATGGTGCGTCGCAGTTCCTGTAATGTATCTTCACGGCACTGCTCAATGATTGTGGTGCGGCGGCGCGGTTCCCTCCGTCCCTTTACGACGAACCTTCACCTACCTGTGAACATTGTCTCAGCAGATCATCAGTAGGAAAGCCGAGTGAAACTTACTGTACTTCGACGTGAACCAGGCTGCAATTGAAGTCACTAATCTACGTTTCGGGAGAAAGTTTTCACACGAATGAAAGGTTGGAAATTTTGTCCTCAATTAATATATTCTGAAACTTAGGTGAGCAAGTATCACTGCCAAGCCTGTGCTAGTCTTAACGCAGACACTCATAATCCCTTTCACACACGTTAGCAAGTTTATGGTGTTGCATTTCCAGAAAACGTAACAGCTACAAAAATACTGATTGTTTTTGATTGACAGTGCTCGCCAAATATTAAGTCTGTCGGTACCAAATGCAATCACAGTTTTTAGCCACCGACCTGCTCAATACGCCACGCGGAATATATGTCTTTTCTCGTCACAAAATTCACTTAAAATTCCGAAATTTCTACAAGCCCATCGCAAAATAGTAAACCTAACGACTGCACTTTTCACCGACGTAATTATCTAATATGCTGAAGTTTTGCTTATCCATAAAGTTATTTGCTATTGTTATTTATACATGAATTAACTTTCCCTTTACCATAAACTTACTTTACAAATCTATTCTACAAAAATCCCCTTTGTCCATATCCATACTTCTTCGAAATGTTCCCACACTAAATCCTACTATATAACTCGTTACACAATTATCTTCATATTAACCTTAAACCACATTGATAATGCTAAAACACATTTATAACATTTTATATACACAAAAAGACATAATAATACTTTATGAAAATACTAGAACAGTTTATGAAAACCATTCTATTACTTTAGTGCACTCTAGTGGGCACAATCGAAACTAAAATCACAGTCCCCCTATCCAATATTGTCCTCTATCGGCTGATACATAAATTACGTGCGCGTCCAGTCTCGCGTCACCATCTGTCACTATCCAGCTCTGAGACACATCTCCAAGGCTGGGTCGTTATACGCCGCTACGCCTCAGTGGTCCCACGCGCTAAGTACTCGACGAGTGGAAAACTCCTGCAGTTGAAGAAGGAGGTCAACAGTACGTTGCCAAAACAGCTTCGGATTTCTTTGGAAGGGGGAGGGGGGAGGAGATGGGACATGTTTCCATTGTTGGCTTTTTCGTTTGCCCTCGGGCTGTCGGAATGCTATCGAACAGAGTCACCATGTTGCACGATAAAGCTCGCCCTCACACTGCCAGCCGTTGGAAGGCTACCCTTCAGAGATTTGTTTGGGAAGCACTGTAGCATCTGCCGGACAGCCCGGAGATCTCACCGAGTGATTTCCGCATATTTGGCGACCTGGAGAAAGACACAGATGGACGGCGGTTTCAGTCGGACGAGGAAATGCAAGAGTGGGTGCGGATTTCAACCTCTCAGTGGCCGAGCATGTTCTACGAAACAGTAATTGATAATCTCGCCTGTCAGTGGGATGAGTGTCTTAACGTGTATGACTATTAGTTCTGAATGGAACTGTACCATGGTCCCGTTCTGGTGGATGTTCAGTTTTCCTTTTACTGCCCCTCAAACAACACACGCTGACTGACACGACTCCGCAGAATGATAACCTAGCTAGCAGTTCCACAGCAGATGACGGTGCCCATCATGTTCAAGAGCGTAAGTCATAAATGGCGGACCAAAATGTATATGTCTATTTCTTCTTCTTCACGTCATGTATTAGGCAAATTACGTGTTACGATGCCCATCTCTTGCATAGTCTTCCCGTGTTTCTTCTTTCAGTGCACTTATAATGGAGAGTCTTTAATGGAAATCTTTCTTCATTAATGCGGTCTACTTGTTCTTTCCATTTTGTCCTATTTTGCTTTATTTTGTCGTTCAGGTTGTATATTCGTAAATTTTTCCTTATATCTTCATTTCCTTTTCGATTTTTCCTTATACATCCTTCAACGTTTCTCACAAATCTAATTTCTTCAGCCTGTATTCTACTTTCTTGGCCTCTTGTTGTTGCCCAAGCTTCACTTCCATAAGTAAGGATTGATGCTGGAATTCTTTTACTGTGCAAAACTTCAGCTGGGTTTCTTTCCTGGCTTAATTCTGCAAACTTTTTGCGATAGTTCCACATGTGGACGTAAATTCGTTTAATTTTAGGCAACGTCATGGCTATATGCATGATGTCGTATCCTAGATATTTAAAATGTTTTACTTGCTCTAAAATCTTATTCTTCAAGACTATTTTAGGTCTTACTGGTTGTCAGTCATTAAAAGCCATCACTTTCGTTTCATCTGCTGACAATGATAGGCTGTAATTTGAGGCTATCTGATGCAGCTTATGGACTCACACCTAAAGGTGGTCTTCAATGTCTGTAATGAGAGCTGGGTCTTCTGGATATAAGATTACATGTAGTGTAGTGTCACGATGTAAAACAACTCTACTTATGATCAACATTTTCCATTTACTGGTAACTTCCATATGGATATGGAAGAGGTGTTGGGGACATATAGCATCGTGAACGTTTTCCTTTGTTTGTGTTCATTGGCTCGGTTGTTATATTTCTGGTGTCTATAACAATTTTGGTTTTTGTGTGTGGACTACATTTAACGTGTGAGATGGATAGTCACGTTCAGCCGTGATGTTCCATAGCATTTCTCTACTCACCTTATCGAGAACTTTCCCAAAATCCGCAAAAGCGACATCGATGTCCCTACTGAAACCTCGTCTCTTTTCTACAGCTTTTTGCAGTGTATAAACAGTGTCAATAGTTGATCGTCCTTCCCTAAAATCTAATTGTTTTCAGATATTAACTTGTCCGTGGTATTTTTAAGTTTTGCATTCAGGATTTCGACATACACACTCACAATCCAAAATATTATGACCACTGTCTACCGCGAAGTTACATGCCGTTTGGTGGCGTTGCGGGCACGTGACACGGTGACAAAAGTATGTAAGCGAAGCATACACGAACAAGGAATGACCATAGCGAAGAGATGGACTGAAAATGGGGAAATCCATTTAGATAGGATGCTTTGACAGAGGGCAGATTATTATTACACAGAGCCTGTGAAGGAGTACCTAGAAAATGGCGAAGCTGGTCGAGTGATCACGTGACACTGTTTTGAGCATTTACGGAAAGAGGCAGAAGGACAGTGGAACCACCACTAGGCGCTAAATGGTTGGGATTCCACGGCTCTTCACAGAAAGTGGTGTTCTGCACTGTAAAGTAAGATCTCTACCGAAAGATCATAATGCTGATGCACGCAGAAGTGATTCGGAGCATACCGTTCATCGTACACTGTTGAACATGGAAGTCCACAGTTGACCACCTTACGTGTTCACATGGTGGCCCAACGACATCGTCAATAACGATTGCAGCGGACACTGAACAATGGAAATGTGTAGTCGCAGAGGGTGAACTGCGGCTCGAAACGTCCAACGCGCCACGAAACAAGATTGTTGGGAGCAGTATTATATTATGGGAGACGTTCTCCATTGCTTGGTGGTAATCGAAGACATGCTGACAGCTACGAACCACCTGCATCACTTCATGCTTGGTGTTTCCCCCACGGCGAAGTTATCTTTCTGCGGTATAATAGTCATCGTCTCTGAGCCACAACAGTGCTGCCGTGGTTTGAAGAGCACTACACCGCACTCACGATGATGTCTCGGCGACCACATTTACCTAATGTAAATCCTATGGGACACATCTGTGTCGCTATCGTATAAGCAGAGGAGCGGCCCGTTATTTACGCGAATTAGAAGGACCTGTGCGTAGACATACACTATTTTCCATTAAAATTTCTACACCAAGAAGAAATTCAGATGAAAACCGGATATTCAATGGACAAATACACTCCTGGAAATTGAAATAAGAACACCGTGAATTCACTGTCCCAGGAAGGGGAAACTTTATTGACACATTCCTGGGGTCAGATACATCACATGATCACACTGACAGAACCACAGGCACATAGACACAGGCAACAGAGCATGCACAATGTCGGCACTAGTACAGTGTATATCCACCTTTCGCAGCAATGCAGGCTGCTATTCTCCCATGGAGACGATCGTAGAGATGCTGGATGTAGTCCTGTGGAACGGCTTGCCATGCCATTTCCACCTGGCGCCTCAGTTGGACCAGCGTTCGTGCTGGACGTGCACACCACGTGAGACGACGCTTCATCCATCCCAAACATGTTCAACGGGGGACAGATCCGGAGATCTTGCTGGCCAGGGTAGTTGACTTACACCTTCTAGAGCACGTTGGGTGGCACGGGATACATGCGGACGTGCATTGTCCTGTTGGAACAGCAAGTTCCCTTGCCGGTCTAGGAATGGTAGAACGATGGGTTCGATGACGGTTTGGATGTACCGTGCACTATTCAGTGTCCCCTCGACGATCACCAGTGGTGTACGGCCAGTGTAGGAGATCGCTCCCCACACCATGATGCCGGGTGTTGGCCCTGTGTGCCTCGGTCGTATGCAGTCCTGATTGTGGCGCTCACCTGCACGGCGCCAAACACGCATACGACCATCACTGGCACCAAGGCAGAAGCGACTCTCATCGCTGAAGACGACACGTCTCCATTCGTCCCTCCATTCACGCCTGTCGCGACACCACTGGAGGCGGGCTGCACGATGTTGGGGCGTGAGCGGAAGACGGCCTAACGGTGTGCGGGACCGTAGCCCAGCTTCATGGAGACGGTTGCGAATGGTCCTCGCCGATACCCCAGGAGCAACAGTGTCCCTAATTTGCTGGGAAGTGGCGGTGCGGTCCCCTACGGCACTGCGTAGGATCCTACGGTCTTGGCGTGCATCCGTGCGTCGCTGCGGTCCGGTCCAAGGTCGACGGGCAAGTGCTCCTTCCGCCGACCACTGGCGACAACATCGATGTACTGTGGAGACCTCACGCCCCACGTGTTGAGCAATTCGGCGGTACGTCCACCCGGCCTCCCGCATGCCCACTATACGCCCTCGCTCAAAGTCCGTCAACTGCACATACGGTTCACGTCCACGCTGTCGCGGAATGCTACCAGTGTTAAAGACTGCGATGGAGCTCCGTATGCCACGGCAAACTGGCTGACACTGACGGCGGCGGTGCACAAATGCTGCGCAGCTAGCGCCATTCGACGGCCAACACCGCGGTTCCTGATGTGTCCGCTGTGCCGTGCGTGTGATCATTGCTTGTACAGCCTTCTCGCAGTGTCCGGAGCAAGTATGGTGGGTCTGACACACCGGTGTCAATGTGTTCTTTTTTCCATTTCCAGGAGTGTATATTATACTAGAACTGACATGTGATTACATTTTCACGCAATTTTGGTGCATAGATCCTCAGAAAGCAGTATCCAGAACAACAACCTCAGGCCGTAAAAACAGCCTTGATACGCCTGAGCATTGAGTCAAACAGAGCTTGGATGGCGTGTACAGGTACAGCTGCCCATGCAGCTTCAACAGGATACCACAGTTGATCAAGAGTAGTGACTGACATATTGTGACAAGCCAGCGCTCGGCCACCATTGACCAGACGTTTTCAATTGGTGAGAGATCTGGAGAATGTGCTGGCCAAGCCAGCAGTCGAATATTTTCTGTATCCAGAAAGTCACGTACAGGACCTGAAATACGCGGTCCTGCATTATGCTGCTGAAATGTAGGGTTTCGCAGGGATCGAATGAAGGGTAGAGCCAAGGGTCGTCCACTCTTCAAAGTGCCGTCAATGCGAACAAGTGACCGAAACGTGTAACCAATGGCACCCCACACCATCATGCTGGGTGATACGACAGTATGGAGATGACGAATACACGCTTCCATGGTGCGTTCATCGCGATGTCGGCAAACACGGATGCGACCATCATGATGCTGTAAACAGAACCTGGAGTCATCCGAAAAAACGATGTTTTGCCATTCGTGCACCCAGGTCCGTCGTTGAGCACACCATCGCAGGCGCTCCTGTCTGTGATGCAGCGTTAAGAGTAAGCGCAGCCATGGTCTCCGGGCTGATAGTCCATACTGCTGCATACGTCGTCGAACTGTTCGTGCAGATGGTTGTTGTCTTGCATACGTCCCCATCTGTTGACTCAGGGTTCGAGACGTGGCTGCACGATCCGTTACAGCCTTGTTGATAATATGCCTGTCATCTCGACTGCTAGTGATACGAGTCCGTTGGGATCCTGCACGGCGTTCCGTATTACCCTCCTGAACCCACGGATTCTATATTCCGCTAAGAGCAATGTCGCGATACGGTAAACCGCAGTCGCCATAGGCTACAATCCGACCTGTATCAAAGGCGGAAACGTGATGGCACGCATTTCTCCTCCTTACACGAGACATCACAACAACGTTTCACCAAGCAACGCCGGTCAACCGCTGTTTGTGTATGAGAAATCGGTTGGAAACTTTCCTCATGTCAGCACGTTGTAGGTGTCGCCACCGGCGCCAACCTTGTGTGAATGCTCTGAAAAGCTAATCATTTGCATATCACAGCATCTTCTTCCTGTCGGTTAAATTTCTCGTCTGTAGAACGTCATCTTCGTGGTGTAGCAATTTTAATGGCCAGTAGTGTATAATGGCCCCCACCTGCACTAACCTACCAGCGAACTGTCGAATCCCTTATACGCAGAATCAGTGATCTATTTTGTTCCGAAGACGCATTAACAAGCTTTTAAAGAGATAATCTTAATGTTCTGGTTCCTAAGTATACTCAACAGCCGGCCGGTGTGGTCGAGCGGTTCTAGGCCCTTCAGTCCGGAACCGCGCGACTGCTGCGGTCGCATGCTCGAATCCTGCCTCGGGTATGGATGTGGGTGATGTCCTTAGGTTAGTTAGGTTTACGTAGTTCTACGTTCCAGGCGAGTGATGACCTCAGATGGTAAGTCCCATAGTGCTCAGAGCCATTAGGACCATTTTGTAATCTATAGACTGAATCTAGATGACTGATACCTCGATAGATACTAATTTATTTTTTATTGCACATTTTAAAGATGTATAGATTACTTTGGTTCTCAGCCAGTCTTTTGGTACCTTCTTATTTCTCCAACATTGACGTTCCTTAACGAAATACGATCGTCTTCGTATGATCTATCTGTTGTGGGTTGGCAGGATAGCCAACACCGTATTATTAGAGGAAGGCGAAAGGCACGCGTTTTAGCTCACGCAGGCGGGCGTGAGATCTGGAACAGCACAAGGAAGTTAGACTTTAGAAAAAAGGACGTAGCTGGTGGAATACTTAATTTTAATCCATCAACGATGAGCGTCGCTCGTGACGGTACAAGTTTTACAATGTCAATAGTAACTGGTAATGGCGTCTTGCTAGGTCGTAGCAAATGACGTAGCTGAAGGCTATGCTAACTATCGTTTCGGCAAATGAGAGCGTATTTTGTCGGTGAACCATCGGTAGCAAAGTCGGTTGTGCAACTGGGGCGAGTGCTAGGAAGTCTCTCTAGACCTGCCGTGTGGCGGCGCTCGGTCTGCAATCACTGATAGTGGCGACACGCGGGTCCGACGTATACTAACGGACCGCGGCCGATTTAAAGGCTACCACCTAGCAAGTGTGGTGTCTGGCGGTGACACCACACTATCGTCCGTAAAAGTTTGTCGGTGAGGTCCTGAAACCCCCTGTACAAAAGCGCTGAGTCTCCAGTGCTTGCATCTGGATCAGTCGCACCCCCGCTCTGTCGTATAAAGACCGGCGGAGTAAAGTCAGTGCTCCCTCTCGCACGCAACATTTCGGACGCAGTGAACCGAGTCGTGCAGCCGCAGGAGCGCGTTACACCCGCTCGCACTGATGACTCACACGTCAGGGGTCGCCGACAACTGAACAGCAACCTCTCTCACCCCGCGCGCTCCCAGCGCCGCGCACGAGGCGCAAGTGCTGAGCCACTGTGCGGCCGCGGCGCGCTCGAGGCCGGCGCAGGCGGCGCTGATTCATGCGCCTCCAGCGCCCCCGCGGCTCGGCACCAGATTAATGGCGCTGCCGCAGCCGCTCGTCCAGATCCGTCCCCGTCGGCAATTAGGACCCGCAGACCATTGTTCCCCGTCCCAGGGCCCGTCTGATCGCTCGAGTGGCGCCCGTGCTGTTGGCGAGGCCGCAGCGGCGCCTTGCCCCTGCGTACGGCTGTTGTTGTTGGCGCCGTGTTGCTACCGTTGCCACAGCGATAGCGTGGCAGCTGTCGGATTTACTTCCAAACGAGGGGCAGCGATACGTCTCTGTACTCCGTTTATGGTGTGTAAGCAAAACACAAGGTACATTTGCTGCGTCAAATTACAACCTCTCGATGATGTCCTTCCATCGTCATCAGAGAGAAGACCTGATCCACAGCTTAAGATAATGATACTGAAACACGTATGTATTCAGTACAGCGATGGCGAGCCATGAGAGAATCTCTGACCAGAGAGTTATTTATCGTTGCTAGTCTGCGCTTGACCGCGCGAGAGTTCAGTTGCGTGTTAGCAGTTGCGAGAGAGTTGTGGTACGTAGCGAGTCGCGAAAGCATGTAGTTCAGTTGCGAGTTAGCAGTTGCGAGAGAGTTGTGGTACGTAGCAAGTCGCGAGAGCAAGTAGTCAGTCAGTACAGTAGTGTGTGAGGAGTCGGCGGGGGTCGACATGGGTCTCTGGTCACGATTCAGGACGAGGTATATTGTTAAATAAGGTAATGAAGCAGCATTGCGCTCAGATAATAATGTATTGTAATTGTAATTAATTTGTTGAAGAATTGCCCCAATAATAATTTTTTTATAAAGTAAATTTTCTAAAGAAAGGCAATCATTCCCATTTAAAGAATTTTTCCTATGCATTTCCTCCAAGAATCAGAATAAAATATACGCCAGCATTGCACGGAGCTGTGCCGCAAAACAAGAGCAGATATTGAGGGAGTTTACTGATGTAAGAATTTTGGTTTTTTTGTTCACATTTTATAATCGCACAGGGCCGAGGGACAGCGCAGCTGCCCTTATAAAATTTATCAGGTTCATTTTCGCGTTAATTTTGTTGGAAGTCAACATTTGGCACACGTTTTTATTAGTATTGTCATTAGAAATTTTCACGGGGAGGTAACACTTGGTTCCATTTATATTTAATAATTGTCATACATTTTTGTGGGGAGGTTACACTTAGCACGATGACTATTAACATTTAAATATTTTCTTTAATTTTTGTGGGGAGGTTACAATGTCCTGCGTCTTTGTCTTCAGGAACAAAACCTGGCTGCAAGCTTTCGACTGACTATCAGTTTCAGCCCCTGACGACGATGATGGAGGTTACCATCGAGAGCTAGGAATTTTATGCATGGTCGCCGTCGTGAAAATCTTCGTAGCCAAAATACAAGGTTCTTGTAAAAACTAAATCTCAATGTACACTGCGCAATAGAATTAAAGAAACACTCTTTGGAACCGCGTAATTCCCAGTCATTCCGAGGCTTCAGTTACAAATTTGGCTCAAATGTGCGTACAAACTAGCTCTGTAGTGGTGCAAAAGGATGGCGCCCTGCGTCATCACCTTGTGGTCGACGACACTTAAATTAGCAACGTATCAACACTTCCGACACAAAAGACAACAGCTCAGAAGTTCGTGTGACGTGTGTTTATGATTCCACATGGCACCAAATTTTACCACAATTGTTTGAGAGTGCATATGTACATAGTAGCTTCATGTAACATTATTACTAGTTCTGGATTCAGACAGTCAATAAGCCAGTAAACACTTCCTACAAGATTAAAGAAATAGGATCTACTTATGTAGCAATGGAAATAGAACATTAATACTTTTAAAGTAATTTTTCGCCATTTGGCTGCTAATTGTTCGTTTATTGCACACAATCATGATTTAGGTTTTGTAGCCATTTTCAAGGAGACAATGAAGTGTCAGTGATATGTCATCCTCGAAAATACGTATTTATGGTCTTTTGTCGTGTTACAAAAGCACTCCCTCTTCAGGCCATAAGTGGCCCATCGGGACCATTCGACCGCCGTGTCATCCTCAGTCGAGGATGCGGATAGGAGGGGCGTGTCGTCAGCGCACCGCTCTCCCGATCGTTGTGATTGTTTTCTGTTCTGTCGAGTAGCTCTTCAATTGGCATCACGAGGCTGAGTGCACCCCGAAAAATGGCAACAGCACATGGCGGCCTAGATGGTCACCCACCCAAGTGCCGGCCACGCCCGACAGCGCTTAACTTCGGTGATCTCACAGGAACCGGTGTAACCACTGTGTCAAGGCCGTTGCCTGTCGTGTTAGAGGAAGATTAAAAATTCACCTGTACGGACAGAACCCATGGCGAAGTACTAGGCACCTGGAGAAAGGCAACCCCCTCGGCACTCTGCGATATCGGATGGCCTACTATAAGCAGCAGTGTAGTGGCGGAAGAGCGGGCGCCTGTCTTGGTTTCTCTCTGTACACGTACAACTTCAAGTAGGTCAACAAAGGCGGGTGAGCGGCAGTGAGGGTTTTCCCGAGCTGGGGGGTTCTTAGAAGGACCCTTTTCCGTTTTATTCATGCATGTTTCAGTGTCACACATCCGTGGTCACGCCACAGGAGAAAGTGAAATAGGGGAGATGAAAACGCATAAGAATTCTTAGGGGCTTCGGATCACGATCACATTTCGTGAGTGATGGTGAAAGGTCCATAGTGGTTCCAACCTATAAACAAGTTCAAAACCGCGTTCATGCTGCGCACCAAAGGAATCCGATCACGTTTAATGAAGAAGCAGACCCACAATGGCCTTGGAAAATGGTTGAAACGACCGAGGGCACGAGAAGAGTCAAAGGTTGTCAAGACTGTCGCCTGTTGCTCATCGCTCTGTGAACTGTCGCTTCCGACGGCGAAATGTGTAGGAATCAACGCCCCATTTCACTGAAATAATTTTGCCACCCTCTGATCGCTTTTAGTACCGTTTCAGAGCGGCGGTGTGTCAAGAACATTTTCCTCGGCCACTCATAAGGAAACCGTGTGATTTCATCCTTGTGCCTCGCAGTTCTAACCTCCGCCGCAGAAGCAATGAAAGAAGGGTTTAAATGGGGGAAGAAGGCTACGACGACCTTCCCGTGGTGTTACAAGCCCACTGTGGCGTTGGGAAGAATTTTGCTGAAGCTTGGTACCAATGTGATACCACTAGCCCACTTTACGAGTGGTATATGTCACACGAATTTCTGAGATGTTTCCTTTTCTGTCTGCAGCAAAGTCGAGCCCGAGAACGACGTCGAAAGACGCCACGCTTTTGCATCATTACAGAGGAAGTTTGTATGCACCTTTGAGCCAAATTTGAAACTGAAGCCTCGTAATTTGTGGAAATTACGGAGTTTCCGAAAAGCGTTCCCTTAATTATGCTGCGAAGTTCACATATAACGTTGAGAAAAATAAAACCGGTACGGAAAATATTTATAAGACTCCTCGTTGATGAACTGCGCAGCACAGAAAATGATGCAACCTGTGATTCCAGTGCACCAGTCTGTTTCTGTGGCACGTCTGCCCATGGTTTCTGAGTGAACTGGAATCAGGTCATTTGAATCCTCTGTTCTTCATTTCTTCAGATCAGTCCCTGTTCACCCTGTCAGGACATGTGACTTCACATAATATACGCGATTAGGCATCAAACAATCTCCAATAGCACTTCGAAGTGACATTGCCTAACCTCCGGATTACAGTCTGGTACGCAACGTGTGTGGTGTCCGCATTATAACACGATTAGTTCACCAAACCGTTAACGCTGCCCAAAATCAGCACTGAGATTCACGATAGTTGTCTTCAGGCTTATTGGTTTTGCACTTAGGCACAACTGGGAGCCATCAGCATACATGTGGTAATTGCAGTTGGACAAAACTGATGACACATCATTGATAACCTATGAAAATAATGCAAAACCTAATACCGAAACCTAGGGGACCCCTGATACTACACTACTGGCCATTAAAATTGCTACACCACGAAGATGACGTGCTAGACACGCGAAATTTAACCGACAGGAAGAAGGTGCTGTGATATACAAATGATTGCCTTTTCAGAGCATTCACACAAGGTTGGCGCCGGTGGCGACACCTACAACGCGCTGACGTGAGGAAAGTTTCCAACCGATTTCTCATACGCAAAAAGCAGTTAACCGGCGTTGCCTGGTGAAACGTTGTTGTGATGCCTCGTGTAAGGAGGAGAAATGCGTACCATCACGTTTCCGACTTTGATAAAGGTCAGATTGTAGCCTATGGCGATTGCGGTTTATCGTATCGTGCCTTTGCTGCTCGCTTTGGTCGAGATCCAATGACTGTTAGCGTAATATGGAATTCATGGGTTCAGGAGGGTAATACGGAACTCCGTGCAGGATCCCAACGGCCTCGTATCACTAGCAGTCGAAATGACAGGCATCTTATCCGCATGGCTGTAACGGATCGTGCAGCCACGTCTCGATCCCTGAGTCCACAGATGGGGACGTTTGCAAGACAACAACCATCCGCACGAACAGTTCGACGACGTTTGCACCAGCATGGACTATCTGCTCGGAGACCATGGCTGCAGTCACCCTTGACGCTGCATCACAGGCAGGGGCGCCTGCGATGGTGTACTCAAGTACGGACCTGGGTGCACGAATGGGAAAAAGTCATTTTTTCGGATGAATCCAGCATCATGATGGTCGCATCCGTGTTTGGCGACATCGCGGTGAGCGCACATTGGAAGCGTGTAACCGCGCGACCGCTACGGTCGCAGTTTCGAATTCTGCCTCGGACATGGATGTGTGTGGTGTCCTTAGGTTACTTAGGTTCAAGTAGTTCTAAGTTCTAGCGGACTGATGACGTCAGTAGTTAAGTCCCATTGTGCTCAGAGCCATTTGAACCATTTTTTTGGAAGCGTGTATTCGTCATCGCCATACTGGCGTAACATCCGGAGTGATGGTATGGGGTGCCATTGGTTACACGTCTCGGTCACCTCTTGTTCGCACTGACGTCACTTCGAACAGTGGACGTTACAATTGAGATGTGTTATGACCCGTGGCTCTACCCTTCACTCGATCCCTGCGAAACCCTACATTTCAGCAGGATAATGCACGACCGCATGTTGCAGGTCCTGTACGGGTCTTTCTGGATACAGAAAATGTTCGACTGCTTCCCTGGATAGAACATTCTCCAGACCTCTCAGCAATTGAAAACGTCTGGTCAATGGTGGCCGAACAACTGGCTCGTCACAATACGCCAGTCACTACTCTTGATGAATTGTGGTATCGTGTTGAAGCTGCATGGGCAGCTGTCCTGTACACGCCATCCAACCTCTGTTTGACCCAATGCCTAGGCGTATCAAGGCCGTTATTAAGGCCAGAAGTGGTTGTTCTGGGTACTGCAGGATCTATGCACCCAAATTGCGTGAAAATGTAATCACATGTCAGTTCTAGTACAATATATTTCTCCAATGAATACTCGTTTCTCATCTGCATTTCTACTTGGTGTAGCAATTTTAATGGCCAGTAGTGTACTTGTATCCCTTGTTACTTAATGGGGCCGCATACAGTTCTGCACAAAAATTAGAAAAATGCAGATACATCGAAGTCTTCTACAATGTCTGGAAGAACGTGAGTGGGAATGGCGTCTTAACTGCAAAAATACTTTATAGGCTGGCATTTATGAAAATTTATCTGTAAGAAATACATTATTGAGAGCTTGGTTTACTAATGTATACTCTGAGATGGCCATTATGGGGCGAATCTATTAGCTCCATAATGCACCTTTATATGCATTCACAATAGTAGGGGAGGCAACAGAGTACGACTCTGGTCTCGAAATTGTCCCTTGAACATCTATGAAGTCACTTCGATTGCCACATCCATGACAAAAATTTTCCACACCTACATGCGAGATGGGCATCAGTTAGGTATGATTATAATGTCAGTGTTTGCAGAAACTCCTATAAACAAGATTAATATCGGAAATAGGTTCTTCAGTGGTCCAACAGACGTTTACTACAGTGTGAAACGCATGATAGAGAAATCAATAAGGTGTGGGACACAGTTTTGGCGAATCATTCGATTGATGTTACGATATATGAGGTAGGACTGTTCATGTAATTAAAACCATAGACTACATGAATCACAAGACGACTCAAAAACATGATGAGGACTACTTAAAAGTGGTGTATGGAAAATGTCACTGGGTTTAAAGTGACGTTTTAAGGGATCAGATGAATTTATATATCAAATGGTGGGTATTCTACTACTTTGTCGAGTCTTTAGTCTTTCGCCTCATTTACTGACGTCCTCTATTTTCATCCATTTTGTGCAAAACTTTCCATCTCTGCACACCAAATGCACCCAAAATTCTCTTGTATATGTTTTGAACTTTAATATTTGTGTGCCCCAGCTGGAGGATAGCTATTTATAGAAGCCTTAGCACTGAGCCAATAATCTGTGTCCCGTTGATCTCTTTCTCCTCCATCATTTCTACTACCTTTTCATTTCTAGCTTTTTCTGTGAAATTCATTTTTTACATTACCCCTAAGCATAACAATTCATTTACTTCCAGTACCATCTTCTTCTTCATCATCTTCTTCGGTTACCCGAGAGTCCACATTTCACATCCAGATCTTACTCTGCTCCACACGAACTTTCTGTTACTTCTTACTTCATCTTACTTTAGTATTTGATGCCAGTGGTTTTCTTGCAAACAAGGTCCTCGTGTATCAAAGAGTTTCTAGTACCCTGCTCGTATGTTTCTCCGAATGTTGTCTGTTAGGAGGAGGCGTTCACTCCTTATGCTAGAGTGTCTTCCGCGATTTTGACATTCAGGAAATCTCTAAAATAATTACTTCTGCTACATACAAATTTAAGTAAAAATGTTGATACGCTGCAACGCAGCCTCACGCGTCTCTAGACGCAAATGTGTCTTATTTGATACTCAAAGGTGTTTCGGAATTGTTTTACCGTTATGTGTCTTTGGACTTATAAATATTCTCCATTTTCTAAATAAACATCGTTATCTCATAATCTGTACAGGTGCAAATAACCACAGTTCGTTAGAATTGAAACAAAAAGGCATGAAAGCGATAAAATGCTGAAAAAGTCATATTAGTTGCCTTTTCCTGCAGATTAAGTTTCAACTTAGTTCTGTACATGTATGATTTAGATTCATGAGTTACTTAAATCATATCTTTAAACAACATAAATGTCTTCCAATATTCTTAGTTCTATCATTCGTTCCTATCTCATCTCTTCTGTTCATCTATGAATCATGAAAACAGCAACCAGTATAAGCAATAATGAACTGACTACACCGGATAGGGCACGTTTTTGTCCATTATTCAGGAGCAATTACTTTCAATAACTTTCCAGCAGTCGTAAAACGTTTAACTACCAACAAAGTTCAGTTTAAGAATAACTTGAAGGATTTATTTGCGACCAGCTCTTTCTCTTCCATTGATGAATTTCTCAGCAGAACGGACAGATGTTTATATGTTACTATCAAAATTACATAATACGAGTACTAAGTACAATCTAGCTTCTGTGTAAATTGAGTGCAATAGCACACTCATTGTAAATAAATGTTGTAAAATGATTCTTCTATTTGATGACTCGTGGCTGCAATAGCTTAAGAATATAGAACATTTACATATTTTGTGACAAGTGTTATTACCTGCTAAATAAATACTGGGTGATCAAAACGTCAGTATAAATTTGAACACAGAATAAATCACGGAATAATGTAGATAGGGAGGTACAAATTGACACACATGCTTGAAATGACATGAGGTTTTATTAGAATCAAAAAAATACCCGTTCAAAAAATGTCCGACAGATGGCGCTTCATCTGATCAGAATAGCAATAATTAGCATAACAAAGTAAGACAAAGCAAAAAGGACTTTCTTTACAGGAAATGCTCAATATGTCTACCATAATTGCTCAACAATAGCTGTAGTCGAGGAATAATGTTGTGAACAGCACTGTAAAGCATGTCCGGTGTTATGGTGAGGCATTGGCGTCGGATGTTGTCTCTCAGCATCCCTAGAGATGTCGGTCGATCATGATACACTTGCGACTTCAGGTAACCCCAAAGCCAATAATCGCACGGACTGAGGTCTGGGGACCTGGGAGGCCAAGCATGACGAAAGTGGCGGCTGAGCACACGATCATCACCAGACGACGCGCGCAAGAGATCTTTCCCGCGTCTAGCAATATGGGGTGTTTTTTTGGTTCTAGTAAACCCTATGTCATTCCAAGCATGTGTGTCAATTTTTACCTCTCTATCTACATTATTCCGTGGTTTATTAAGTTTTCATATTTATGCTGACTTTTTGATCACCCAGTATATGTTTAAAATCATTTCACCTGCTCCAAAGCCACGATGAGCATTTCGCTTGGGATCTTTCGAAAGTACATAAATATGCCTGTGGCCTTTGTAAGTATTTACTGTGTATTCGTGTTTATTGACATGTTCTACATTCTAGAGAATCTCCTTACTATGAATCTACTGGAGCCAAAAGTGCATCTAATGTCATCCAGTCTCATCAGATGGACAACACATTTGCCACTGACGGGACAAATAGCATGGGTGTCAGTCGTGTACAATAGGTCATTCCCTTGATAAACCTGAATACTGTATCTATTATTTTTACGCCGCTGCACATCTGGATAGTTCATTCGTGGCATGAGGCTATATTTTACTTGAGTGATGGTGGACTTTTTTCTCTTTTAGTGTCTTTGACATTTTACGTACCTTACATCTTCTGCTACCAATGTCAGTTTTGCAGTGAACACACAGCGCGTAGTGGGGCGATCACCCTGTTGTAGAAATAATTCAAAAGCCAAGATTGCTTAAATAATGTTTACTGGATAACCGGTTTCAACACACTAAAGGTGCCATCATTCAGATCCGATGATGGCACCTTTACTATGTTGAAACCGGTTATCCAGTAAACACTATTTAAGCGAGCTTGGCTTTTGAATTATTTCAAATTTCAGTTTTCACTGCATTTTTACGCATATGATTTGCGAATTTGTCGGGTATTACAACGTTTATTTCCACTGATATTTTGACCGAGCCGTGTGACTAAACATGAGTGGGATTGAAAAATGATGCGGATGTGACTTTGGGAGAAAGAGGAATACGAAACCAGAGAGAAATAGCAAGCGATAAATTCTTGCTTTCGAGCCGCTCGTAAAAATCTCGACCGCCCAATGCCAGTTGTCTCCCCAGTAACAGCTCGGCTGCATCCTGCGCTCCTCGAAGCGGTGAACGAAGGGCTTTGTCGCTGTGAAACGGGGCTTTTCCTGGGAGCGTCCGTTCGGCCGGGGCAATAACACCAAACGAATCACGCGGGTATCAAAAGAGGGAAGCTGCAGTAACTGGAGGTGGAAATGGAAGCGAGAGGAGGGCGACTGAATCGGGCAGATAGCGGGCAGTCCGTCAGGATACTCCAGGACCAACACCCCTCCTGCCGATTATTGTGCGAGAAAAGCGCCATGTCGGACGGACTCGGTGACGTCTACGCTCTTCAGCAAGTGCACTTGTTTGTGTGGTCACACGTGTTCCAGAGTCGCATCACTGGCGATATCGCCAGCAATCGATCGCTCGCTTCGCCTCCGCCACAGGCGAGCGATCTACCAACTACACTACTGGCCATTAAAATTGCTACACCAAGAATAAAGGCATATGATAAACGGGTATTCAATGGACAAATATAGTGTACTAGAACTGACAGGTTATTACATTTAAACGCAATTTGGGTGCATAGATCCTGAGAAATCAGTACCTAGAACAACCACCTCTGGGCGTAATAACGGCATTGATACGCCTGGGCATTGGGTCAAACAGAGCTTGGATGGCATGTACAGGTACAGATACCCATGCAGCTTCAGCACGATACCACAGTTCAACAAGAGTAGTGACTTGCGTATTGTGACGAGCCAGTTGCTCGGCCACCATTGACCAGACGTTTTCAACTGGTGAGAGATCTGGAGAATGTGCTAGCCAGGGCAGGAGTCGAGCATTTTCTGTATCCAGAAATCCCCGTACAGGACCTGAAACATGCGGTCGTGCCTTATCCTGCTGAAATGTAGGGTTTCGCAGGGATCGAATGAACGGTAGAGCCACGGGTCGTAACACACCTGAAATGTAACGTCCACTGTTCGAAGTGCCGTCAGTGCGAAGAAGAGGTGACCCCATACTATCACGCCGGGTGATACGCCAGTATGGAGATGTCGAATACAAGCTTCGAATGTGCGTTCACCGCGATGTCGCCAAACACGGTTGCGACCATCATGATGCTGTATACAGAACCTAGATTCATCCGAAAAAATGACGTTTTGCCATTCCTGCACCCAGGTTCGTACTTGAGTACACCAACGCAGGCGCTCCTGTCTGTGATGCAGCGTCAAGGGTGACCACAGCCATGGTCTCCGAGCTGATAGTCCATGCTGCTGCAAACGTCGTCGAACTGTTCGTGCAGATGGTTGTTGTCTTGCAAACGTCCCCATCTGTTGACTCAGGGATCGAGACGTGGCTGCACGATCCTTTACGGCCACGCGGATAAGATGCCTGTCATCTCGACTGCTAGTGATACGAGGCCTTTGGGACCCAGCACGGCGTTCCGTATTTCCTGAACCCACCGAGTCCATATTCTGCTGACAGTCATTGGATCTCGACCAACGCGAGCAGCAGTGTCGCGATACGATAAACTGCAATCGTGATAGGCTACAATCCGACCTTCATCAAATTCGGAAACGTGATGGTACACATTTCTCCCCTTTACACGGGGCATCAGAACCACGTTTCACCATTCAACGCCGATCAACTGCTGTTTGTGTATGAGAAATCGGTTAGAAACTTTCCTCATGTCAGCACGCTGTAGGTGTCGCCAACGGCGCCAACCTTGTGTGAATGCTCTGAAGAGCTAATCATGTGCATATCACAGCATCTTCTTCCTGTCGGTTAAATTTCGCGGCTGTAGCACGTCATCGTCGTGGTGTAGCAATTTTAATGGCCAGTACTGTAGGTCCATCCAGTATCACGAATGCCACTGTATCGGTAAGCTCTGCTGCGGTAAACGAACAGCTAAGTTTAGCAGCTTGGCAGTGAATGTCTGTTCGGCCACTAACACGCTGCAAAATACTACCAAAGGGTCACATTTTCGGAAACACGTAATTGTTTCTCATTGTGACGCAGATGTTTGAAATTTGACTTCAAGATACCTACAAGCTTCCCCTGTAGTGGTGCAAAAGTGTGGTTAGATCGACCAAGAACTCACAAGTTCATATGAGTTGTGAGTTGGGTAAAAGATGTCACAATGGCACCACAATTCGTCAACGCCACCGTTGATGTGTCGGATTATGGAAAGGTTGCCACATCCCCTTTTAAACATATTTACCATGACACCTCTTTCATGGAGGTCAGAACAGCGACATACAGCGCTGAAATCACGCAATTTCCAAATGGCTGGTCGTGGAAACATTTCAGACAAACCGCTGCTGAGAATCGACACTAAAAGGTCTTAGGAGGTGGCATAAGGGGCGTCAATAAAACCAAACTTTCCTTTGGGGTGTTGACTCATACATGTTTCGAGCTCGAAAACCGTGGTCCGCGTTGCGGTGAACAAAAAGACGACGTTCTCGATAATGTTTGATACTAATGAACCCCCTCAGAGGTTTCAACTCTTCTATAAGGACATCTGGAGAGGTCACCCACACTGAACGTGGTTTGACTCCTTTGGAGGGTAGCGTGACCGTTTTCTTTTCTCTTGAGTACAGGGATGAGTCTCTGTGGATCGCGCAAAAAGAATCAACGAAATCTGAACATGACCCAAACCATTAAAGGATCTCTTTGCTTTTTCAAGCCTACTGTTTCACGTCTTCCCGTGGCGTGATCACGGGACGGTGCGACAGTGACACAAGAGTGAAGAGGATGACAAACGGCTCCTCTTCCTCCCTCACAGTTAGAGCACGCCCTCGGCGCCGCCCACACACCTTTGTTACGCACTTGAAAGATGTTCCTGGACACAAAGAGCCATTCACTATTTCCTAGGCCACGGTGTCACAGGCAACCATTTCGACACACCGCGAACTGTCGTTTTCAATCGAAATGTGTGGGAATCAACGCCCCAAGGAACTCGGTGGCTCCATTGACGCCCTTTTAACGCCACATCCTTAGGTCTTTTCTCGTCAATTCTGAAACGTGGTTGCCTGATACAAGACACACAAGTAAATTACGTGACTGCAACGGTGGACGTCGCGGTTCTGAACCCAATCAGAGAAATGTGCACGGTGGCGTTGAGCAAAATTATGGACAAATTTTCTGTTAATGTGAAATCATTAAATCACCTCACATTAGCTTTTCTGTCGAAGGGACGCCGAACCCGAGCGTGACATCGCAAGGTGAACGCTTTTTCCCATTATAGGAGAAGATTGTAGACACCCTTAAGCCAAATTTCAAACTCCTGGTTAAAAAAAAATTGACCTTTTAAATAATCTGCGCAGCATACTTCCAAAAAAATTGGAATTGTATTTTATTAAACTTATTTTGAAACGCTTTACTAGGGAGTTGTAGGCTATGTTACATAATCTATTCTTTTTTTCATCGACGCCACGTGTTTCTTGACGTCTTTCCTGAATGTATTCTGTACTTTTTAAAGCCCCCAATTCCTTTTTACACTGAAGAGCCAAAGAAACTGGTACACCAGCCTAATATCGTGTAGGGACCCCGCAACACACAGAAGTGCCGCAACACCACGTGGCATGGACTCATCTAATGCCTAGAGTAGTGCTGGAGGGAACTGACACCTTGAATCCTGCAAAGCTGCTCGTAAATCTCTAAGAGTACGAGGGGATGGAGGTCTCTTCTGAATTCCACGTTGCAAGGTATCCCAGATATGCTCAATAATGTTCATGTGTGGGAAGTTTGGTGGCCAGCGAAAGTGTTTAAGCTCAGAAGAGTGCTCCTGGAGCCAGTCTGTACCATTTGTGGGCGCGTGGGGTGACGTGAGTCCTGCTGGAATCGCCCAAGTCCGTCGTAATGCACAATGGACATGAACGGTAGCAGGTGATCACACAGAATGCTTATGAACGTGTCACCTGTCAGAGCCGTATCTAGACGTATCAGGTGTCACTCCAGCTGCGCGCATCCCACATCATTTCAGGGCCTCCGCCAGCTTGAACAGTCCACTGCTGACATGCAGGGTCCATGGATACAAGAGTTTGTCTCCATACCCGTACACGTCCATCCGCACGATACAATTTGAAATGAGACTCGTGCGATGAGGCAACATGTTTCCACTCAGCGACAGTCCAATGTAGGTGTTGACTGGTCCCGACTAGGCGTAAAGCTTTGTATGGTGCAGTCATCAACGGTGCACAAGTAGGCCTTAGTCTCCGAAAGCCCATATCGACGATGTTCCGTTGAATGGTTCATACGCTGAAACTTGTTGATGGTGTAGCATTGGAATCTGCAGCAATTTTCGGAAGGGTTGCATTTCTGTCATGCTCAACGATTCTCTTCAGTCGTCTTTTGTCCCGTTCTTTCTCCAGCCTCAGAGATGTATGACAGTTAATGTTTTACCGAATTCCTTATATTCACGGTATACTCGTGAAATTGTCGTACGGGAAAATCCCCACTTCATCGCTACATCGGAGATGCTGTGTCCCATCGCTCGTGCGCCGTGCCATGTTCAAACTCGCTTGAATCTTGATAACTTGTCATTGCAGTAGCAACAACTTCGGCAGACACTTGTGTTATATAGGCGTTGCCGATCGCAGCGCCGTATTCTAGCTGCTTACATATCTCTGTATTTGAATACGCATGCTTGGCTCTGAGCACTATGGGGCTCAACATCTGAGGTCATCAGTCCCCTAGACATAGAACTGCTTAAACCTAAGGACATCACACACATCCATGCCCGAGGTAGGATTCGAACGTGCGACCGTAGCAGCAGCGCGGTTCCGGACTGGAGTGCGTAGAATGGCTCGGCCACCGCGGCCAGCTACACATGCTCACACCAGTTTCTTTGGCGGTTCTGTTTATTTAGTAGACTTTGTTTATAGCTCCAAATATTTCACAGTGCTTTAGACATTACCATGTGTCCACACAGGGTGGTCCATTGATTGTGACCTTGCCAAATATCTCACGATATAAGCATCAATCGGAAAATTACAAAGAACGGATCTCGTCTAGCCTCAACGGGGAAACCAGATGGCGCTATGGTTGGCGCTAAGGTTGCCATAGGCCATTGGATATGAACTGCGTGTTTTTTTTTTTTTTTTTTTTTTTTTAAAGGAACCCCCCTTTTGTATTACATGTTCGTGTAGTACGTAAAGAGATATGAATGTTTTAGTTGGACCACATTTTCGCTTTGTGATAGATGACGCTGTAGTAGTCACAAACGTATAAGTACGTGGTATCGCGTAATATTCCGCCAGTGCGGACGGTATTTGCTTCGTGATGCATTACCCGTGTTAAAATGGACCGTTTACCAATCGCGGAAAAGGTCGATATCGTGTTGATGTACGACTATTGTGATCAAAATGCCCAACGTGCATGTGCCATGTATGCTGCTCGGTATCCTGGACGACATCACCAAAGTGTCCAGACCGTTCGCCGGATAGTTACGTTATTTAAAGAAACAGGAAGTGTTCAGCCACATGTGAAACGTCAACCACGACCTGCAACAAATGATGATGCCCAAGTAGGTGTTTCAGCTGCTGTCGCGGCTAATCCGCACATCAGTAGCAGACAAACTGCGCGAGAATCGGGAATCTCAAAAACGTCAGTGTTGAGAATGCTACATCGACATCGATTGCACCCGAACCATATTTCTATGCACCAGGAATTGCATAATGACGACTTTGAACGTCGCGTACAGTTCTGCCACTGGGCACAAGAGAAATTACGGGACGATGACAGATTTTTTGCACGCGTTCTATTTAGGGACGCAGCGTCATTCACCAACAGCGGTAACGTAAACCGGCGTAATATGCACTATTTGGCAACGGAAAATCCACGATGGCTGCGGCAAGTGGAACGTCAGCGACCTTGGCGGGTTAATGTATGGTGCGGCATTATGGGAGGAAGGATAATTGCCCCCCCCCCCCTTTTATCGATGGCAATGTAAATGGTGCAGTGTATGCTGATATCCTACGTAATTTTCTACCGATGTTACTACAAGATGTTTCACTGCATGACAGAATGGCGATGTGCTTCCAACATGATGGATGTCCGGCACATAGCTCGAGTGGCAGTGAAGCGGAATTGAATAGCATGCGAACATTACGGAAGGCGAACTACTCGCTGTTGAGAGGAATGTCGGTACACGTACTGCCAAATGCATTAAGGTCGACGGCCATCGTTTTGAGCATTTATGGCATCAATGTGGTATTTACAGGTAATCACGCTGTAACAGCATGCGTTGGGAGAAATGAGAAGTTCACAAAGGTACATGTATCACATTGGAACAACCGAAATAAAATATTCAAACGTACCTACGTTCTGTATTTTAATTTAAAAAACCTCTCTGTTACCATCTGTTCGTCTAAAATTGTGAGCCATATGTTTGTGACTATTGCAGCGCCATCTATCAGAAAGCAGAAAAAGTGGTCCAACTAAAACATTCATTTTTCTTTACGTACTACACGAACATGTAATAAAAAATGGGGGTCCCTACTTAAAAAAACCGCAGTTGATATCCGTTTGACCAATGGCATTTGACCTATGGCATCGCCATCTAGTGGGCCAACCATAGGCGCCGTCTTGTTTCCCCCTTCAAGCTAGACAAGTTTCGTTCTTTGTAGTTTTTTCGTTTGACGCTTATTTCGAGAGATATTTGGCCCGGTCACGATCAGTGGACCACGCTGTAGAAAAGTTACCAAATGCAGCGCTACTGGTTTTAATAATTCATGTTGTAATTTGCTCCAGGAAGAGTTGGATTACATGAAATAATAAGGATTTAAATACAGCTCTATAGCAATTAAAGTAAAATGTTGCTTTAATATTTCCTCATTCTGAATACAGCTTAAAAACTTTAATAATGGGTCTAGTTGATTCATAAATAAATCAAGATCACCCGGTGCAGCGCCATATACAGCTATGAACATTCCACTGATTTCTATTTATGCAGCAGAATTTTCAAAATGATAAATCATTGCAAAATCTGAAGGCGTCAGTGGCTTTAAATTTATACTCCGTCTTAATATAATGGCAACTTGACATTTGTGAGTGGTTTCTGATGTTTGAATAAAAGTTCTACCGTAAAGCTCGTACTCCCCAGGCCATACCAAAATGAAAACTGTGAGAGGACTTGAAAAGAAAGTTAAACACGACATCACACGCTAAAACCCTTGCGCAACAAGAATGGCGCATTGTCAGCAAGGAGTACATGCTTTACGCTCTGCGTTATTTGCAGACGAAGTTCAGTTGTGGTACGGATGACTGGTGCATCACAGTGTGGGGGTTAAAGGCGCAGCTGCTGGGAACGTACTCTATAGTTGAAGTACGCGGAACACCACGATTCTAGTGTGCAAAACGTCTTAATCACATACAAACTCACCGTGAATTTCTATTGGTACGTGGAACAAACGCAATGTCGCGTTCAGCGTTAGTGAAACGCTGACAACAGTTTGACCAAGGCAGCACAGGCGTGGCAATGTTGATCGGAAAGGCATGCCACCGACATAGTCCACGGACGACGACGTTCAGACAGTCTAGAAACTGATTCGGAGGAAACTCTGATTTTTCAACAGTGAGGACATCCACGTAACGGATTCCCCATGGCTCCGTGATCAAAGGACAGATTTCTGTCATAAAGGAACTGAACTGCTGGTTCAACGTTTTGACCGTCGTTTACAGGGACTTAGTATCATGCACCTGTGTCACTTTGTAGTCCAGCACTCAATAAATGTTACTTGCCTGCCATAATAATGTGTATCTTACGTTACGAAGTCTGCTGCCGCTGCTGCTGCAGATTACGTGTTATAAGGAGACAAAACAGCTAAGTTCATCAACCTCGTATTGAGCCCACCATGACAGAACGATGTTTCCTTTCCGCCTGTGTCTGGAGTAACTTCTACATGCAAAATGTGAGAAATTTTTCTAAATCTTTGTGTAGCGTGTGTATGAGGCGGGAAGCGGCTACGGGCCCGGCACTCAGCTAGTGGGATGTGGGAAACCGTCTAAAAACCGCGTCCAATTTGGTCGACAACCCTGTCCTTGTCATTCATCTGTAAGCCGGAACCGAGCGGAGGCCGACGTACCTCCCTGTCTCGGACGCGGGCTCTCTAACGCTCCCGTCCGGAAGTACGGTTACATATTTTAAGTCCCCTCGTCCGTAACCACGAGTAATATCTAGACAAACCTGTCGCAGCCAATTAGTCCTATGGTCCTAGAGATCGGAAATGAGCTCCATTTCATTCCTATAAACCTACCAACGAGTCTGTGAAGTCATCTCCGAGCACGCCGTCTCCGTATGATGAGACACTCGACTTGTGAGTCTGCGCCTTTGCCCATTTGTCCGTTAAATCTGTTGTTGGGTACATCTGAACTCGTCTTACTCCGAAAGGAGACGGAGTAGCAGAGTTTCAAGCACAACCGAGGACTTCCACCTATCCCATTACGTGCCCGAGTTTTTTGAAAGAAGTTGCTGCAATCAGTCTGTAAATTTATCGCAATATTGCCTGCTAACCAATTAGTCATTTTATATATATATATATATATATATATATATATATATATATATATATATATATATATATATATATATATACAGGGTGTTTCAAAAATGACCGGTATATTTGAAACGCCAATAAAAACTGAACGAGCAGCGATAGAAATACACCGTTTGTTGCAATATGCTTGGGACAACAGTACATTTTCAGGCAGACAAACTTTCGAAATTACAGTAGTTACAATTTTCAACAAAAGATGGCGCTGCGATCTGGGAAACTCTATAGTACGATATTTTCCACATATCCACCATGCGTAGCAATAATATGGCGTAGTCTCTGAATGAAATTACCCGAAACCTTTGACAACGTGTCTGGCGGAATGGCTTCACATGCAGATGAGATGTACTGCTTCTGCTGTTCAATTGTTTCTGGATTCTGGCGGTACACCTGGTCTTTCAAGTGTCCCCACAGAAAGAAGTCACAGGGGTTTATGTCTGGCGAATAGGGAGGCCAATCCACGCCGCCTCCTGTATGTTTCGGATAGCCCAAAGCAATCACACGATCATCGAAATATTCATTCAGGAAATTAAAGACGTCGGCCGTGCGATGTGGCCGGGCACCATCTTGCATAAACCACGAGGTGTTCGCAGTGTCGTCTAAGGCAGTCTGTACCGCCACAAATTCACGAAGAATGTCCAGATAGCGTGATGCAGTAATCGTTTCGGATCTGAAAAATGGGCCAATGATTCCTTTGGAAGAAATGGCGGCCCAGACCAGTACTTTTTGAGGATGCAGGGACGATGGGACTGCAACATGGGGCTTTTCGGTTCCCCATATGCGCCAGTTCTGTTTATTGACGAAGCCGTCCAGGTAAAAATAAGCTTCGTCAGTAAACCAAATGCTGCCCACATGCATATCGCCGTCATCAATCCTGTGCACTATATCGTTAGCGAATGTCTCTCGTGCAGCAATGGTAGCGGCGCTGAGGGGTTGCCGCGTTTGAATTTTGTATGGATAGAGGTGTAAACTCTGGCGCATGAGACGATACGTGGACGTTGGCGTCATTTGGACCGCAGCTGCAACACGGCGAACGGAAACCCGAGGCCGCTGTTGGATCACCTGCTGCACTAGCTGCGCGTTGCCCTCTGTGGTTGCCGTACGCGGTCGCCCTACCTTTCCAGCACGTTCATCCGTCACGTTCCAGTCCGTTGAAATTTTTCAAACAGATCCTTTATTGTATCGCTTTTCGGTCCTTTGGTTACATTAAACCTCCGTTGAAAACTTCGTCTTGTTGCAACAACACTGTGTTCTAGGCGGTGGAATTCCAACACCAGAAAAATCCTCTGTTCTAAGGAATAAACCATGTTGTCTACAGCACACTTGCACGTTGTGAACAGCACACGCTTACAGCAGAAAGACGACGTACAGAATGGCGCACCCACAGACTGCGTTGTCTTCTATATCTTTCACATCACTTGCAGCGCCATCTGTTGTTGAAAATTTTAACTACTGTAATTTCGAAAATTTGTCCGCCTGAAAATGTACTGTTGTCCCAAGCATATTGCAAAAAACGGTGTATTTCTATCGCTGCTCGTTTAGTTTTTATTGCCGTTTCAAATATACCGGTCATTTTTGAAACACCCTGTATATATATATCGAAAACTGCTGTACATTTATTTTTATGTCTAATATCTATTCAGAGAACGTCTAACAATTGCGTTCACATACATTCAGTTCCGAGGCGTTACCGAATCTGTAGCGACAGTACCAGAAAACATAACATGAGGATAAGGTGTACCTCTACAAAGTGATTAATTATTAAAATAAATTTATAACAGGTTTCTAAAAAACGACTGAAATGACTGATGGGCTACAAAACTGGCTGTTAGTCTACGTAGATGCAAGTTGACATGATCAAAATAATACGGAAATAGCATGCTTTCTGATATAGGGCTGTAACAGTGACGCTCCTCTGTGTCCAGTTTTCGTCTGGCGCTGCACCTCATGGTGAAGTTGGAATAAACAGGAATACATCAACTCTGTCTGCATTGCACAAAATTAGTATGTTTTTCATCTGAAGCGTACACTGTAGCATAGAACTTATTCCACACGTTGCTCCTTCACTAATGGAACACGTATGCAACTGTGTTTTATGCCTCAATTAATTTTCGTTTTACACACTCAAACAGTCTCACAAAACACGGCTTATTTAAAGCCATCTGATCCCGGCGATCGGTGTTTATTCCTTGGCAGTGCTTCTTTACAGTGGCAACTCGTGTACTCTCTTCCTTGCTAAAAGTAAGTCACGACTAGCGTTGCAATCCGATATACTTCAGTGAGATAAGACGAGTCGATGAGTATGAGGCGACCGTAGCGCTACCGTTCTCAGACTTGTCATACTCGCGAAACAACATCAGGGAAAGAGGATGTCGGTTAGCGCTTATGTAATATTGGTGCCTTGACGTGTGAAGTATGCAACACGCAACATTCGACTCGCACACCGTCCATTTCTGATGTCGAAAGCCGTCGGCACACGGACCGTGCATCCGAACGTTGAGCGTTGAGCGTACCGAGTTTATGACGTCATGGCGTGGAATAGCACGTTCGGGAGTCTTTACGAACGTGCAGAGCAGTATCTGGCATGTCAGATATTATGAGCGTGCGTCTGAGCGTTGACCAATGAGATGGCGCAACGCCACCTACGTCACACGCACGCCGTCTCCCTTTAGTACAGAGTTGTGAGGCGCCATATTGGCATTCATTTCAAGCCTATATGTATATATACCGTTCCGAGCACCAGAAAATTGAGAATCACTGCAAAACCCGTTGTTAACTGTGTGATTCGTTCCAATGAAATAATGAAAAACATCATATTCGTGGCAAAAGAATTATTGTAACTTGCTTATAATGACAGTAGGCTATTTGATAGCAGCAACGCACTGAAGATCCACCCAAAACGCATTGTTCTTGGTACAATTTGTTATAAGTAAATGTCAGTTAGTAACATATCTACGATTAAGGTTTTTAGCAAGTGGTAAGACACTATGATTTGCACCGTGCGGACGCGACGTTAGTTTAGCGTGATGAATAGCGTCACAGTCCTGTAGAATGTTTATTTTTTGGGGCGGTGGTTCGCGTCCTGACATAATCAATTTTTTTTCTTAACAATCCGGTTTTTATTAGGATCTGATACTTTATTATTAGTTTAATATAAGTGTAGACTATAATATTTTATGTTATGTAAATACAAGTTCACCTTTTTTTGAGGGGTGACTTTGTTCGATTGGCTTGATCTACTCGACACCTTGCGCTACTTGTGTAAAGCTATTTTGCTCCTTTTTCTTTTACGCTTCGTAATTCACGCGTTGCAAACATTCTGCTACTGGGTAGGAACAGTGATCGAATCAGACTGACCTTGGGGTTGTACTAAAATGTGGGAATGATGAAATAATGTTTATATTATGCGGAGAAGTATTCCAAATTTGTACCGCACTGTTTGTAATGGAACTATTATATGTCTCTGTCCTTACTGATTGGACGTGGTACTCTCCTTTTCGTGGACGATGGAGGAAATGTGCGTTTTAATAGAGCTAACGTGGGAATTTTACGCGCGCCCGTTGAGTAAACAGTGTGGGTTACGAACTAGAAACATCCCTCAACTGCCGCCGGAGTGCGTTACGATCGCGTATACCACGTTGGGGCCCACGTACCGTAGGCACAAGTCGCATCATTCTTGAGCGTTCAGCAGTACGCTGAACTTGGCACGCTCAATGTTAACGTTTGACAGCACGGTCCGTGTGCCGATGGCTTTATTGTCAAACGCCGCACGCGACTCACCATATTGCATGGGAATTCCAAGCTATCGGCGATTGATCGGTGGAGTCCGCGATTTACCCGCACACGAGCGATCTGCCGCTCGCTTGCTGCACCACCCCTGCGTGACAGTCTGCCCCGTCAACAAATACACGGAACGCCGCCTGGTACGTCGTATTGTTAGCTATGCACTCCTTCGGCGCTTCCAGCGTTCACTTGCAACATAGCTGTGCCTCACCTCCTAAAGCACCGCCACCGTGGAACACCCCACATCGCCCTGAATTACAGACAGACAGCGGAGAGGGTGCCGTACCTGCTGCGCCCCCGCGAACAGGTCCGCGCCTCTGTTCCTCCGGTAGAGGGGCGGTGCCTCCCACACAGGCGCCGACCACGGCGTGTTCCCACCCCACACTGCCGCCCCTGTCCCTGGAACCTGTCTGCCCTGGAGTTATCGCCTGGCGCAGGTGCGGGCCTACAAGCTTCAGTTATTGGCCACCGTAGACGCACGACGCCGTGCGGTCAGTGGCGGTAACCGAGCAGGCTTTTACCGCGTCTGCGCGGTTCTAAAACTGACGTAAAAGAGGGAGTGACTCATGACAGAGGTATAAAAGGATACCTACCTATAGAGATCACTGCCCTCCGACCCAATAAAGCGACTGCAGGCAATAACTCGTGCACTGCGATCGGCATATCATACATCAAATGAAGGTACGGAATTGATTGTAAAATTTTTATTATTGTGTGTATAAGGAAAATGGACTCATGACACATACAGCTCTCATACAGGAAGTATACATCTACATCTACATTTATACTCCGCAAGCCACCCAACGGTGTGTGGCGGAGGGCACTTTACGTGCCACTGTCATTATCTCCCTTTCCTGTTCCAGTCGCGTATGGTTCGCGGGAAGAACGACAGTCTGAAAGCCTCTGTGCGCGCTCTAATCTCTCTAATTTTACATTCGTGATCTCCTCGGGAGGTATAAGTAGGGGGAAGCAATATATTCGATACCTCATCCAGAAACGCACCCTCTCGAAACCTGGCGAGCAAGCTACACCGCGATGCAGAGCGCCTCTCTTGCAGAGTCTGCCACTTGAGTTTGTTAAACATCTCCGTAACGCTATCACGGTTACCAAATAACCCTGTGACGAAACGCGCCGCTCTTCTTTGGATCTTCTCTATCTCCTCCGTCAACCCGATCTGGTACGGATCCCACACTGATGAGCAATACTCAAGTATAGGTCGAACGAGTGTTTTGTAAGCCACCTCCTTTGTTGATGGACTACATTTTCTAAGGACTCTCCCAATGAATCTCAACCTGGTACCCGCCTTACCAACAATTAATTTTATATGATCATTCCACTTCAAATCGTTCCGCACGCATACTCCCAGATATTTTACAGAAGTAACTGCTACCAGTGTTTGTTCCGCTATCATATAATCATACAATAAAGGATCCTTCTTTCTATGTATTCGCAATACATTACATTTGTCTATGTTAAGGGTCAGTTGCCACTCCCTGCACCAAGTGCCTATCCGCTGCAGATCTTCCTGCATTTCGCTACAATTTTCTAATGCTGCAACTTCTCTGTATACTACAGCATCATCCGCGAAAAGCCGCATGGAACTTCTGACACTATCTACTAGGTCATTTATATATATTGTGAAAAGCAATGGTCCCATAACACTCCCCTGTGGCACGCCAGAGGTTACTTTAACGTCTGTAGATGTCTCTCCATTGAGAACAACATGCTGTGTTCTGTTTGCTAAAAACTCTTCAATCCAGCCACACAGCTGGTCTGATATTCCGTAGGCTCTTACTTTGTTTATCAGGCGACAGTGCGGAACTGTATCGAACGCCTTCCGGAAGTCAAGGAAAATGGCATCTACCTGGGAGCCTGTATCTAATATTTTCTGGGTTTCATGAACAAATAATGCGAGTTGGGTTTCACACGATCGCTGTTTCCGGAATCCATGTTGATTCCTACATAGTAGATTCTGAGTTTCCAAAAACGACATGATACTCGAGCAAAAGACATGTTCTAAAATTCTACAACAGATCGACGTCAGAGAGATAGGTCTATAGTTTTGCGCATCTGCTCGACGACCCTTCTTGAAGACTGGGACTACCTGTGCTCTTTTCCAATCATTTGGAACCTTCTGTTCCTCTAGAGACTTGCGGTACACAGCTGTTAGAAGGGGGGCAAGTTCTTTCGCGTACTCTGTGTAGAATCGAATTGGTATCCCGTCAGGTCCAGTGGACTTTCCTCTGTTGAGTGATTCCAGTTGCTTTTCTATTCCTTGGACACTTATTTCAATGTCAGCCATTTTTCCGTTGGTGCGAGGATTTAGAGAAGGAACTGCAGTGCGGTCTTCCTCTGTGAAACAGCTTTGGAAAAAGGTGTTTAGTATTTCAGCTTTACGCTTGTCATCCTCTGTTTCAATGCCATCATCATCCCGGAGTGTCTGGACATGATGTTTCGAGCCACTTACTGATTTAACGTAAGACCAGAACTTCCTAGGATTTTCTGTCAAGTCGGTACCTAGTATTTTACTTTCGAATTCACTGAACGCTTCACGCATAGCCCTCCTTACGCTAACTTTGACATCGTTTAGCTTCTGTTTGTCTGAGAGGTTTTGGCTGCGTTTAAACTTGGAGTGAAGCTCTCTTTGCTTTCGCAGTAGTTTCCTAACTTTGTTGTTGTACCACGGTGGGTTTTTCCCGTCCCTCACAGTTTTGCTCGGCACGTACCTGTCTAAAACGCATTTTACGATTGCCTTGAACTTTTTCCATAAACACTCAACATTGTCAGTATCTGAACAGAAATTTTCGTTTTGATCTGTTAGGTAGTCTGAAATCTGCCTTCTATTACTCTTGCTAAACAGATAAACCTTCCTCCCTTTTTTTATATTCCTATTAACTTCCATATTCAGGGATGCTGCAACGGCCTTATGATCACTGATTCCCTGTTCTGCACTTACAGAGTCGAAAAGTTCGGGTCTGTTTGTTATCAGTAGGTCCAAGATGTTATCTCCACGAGTCGGTTCTCTGTTTAATTGCTCGAGGTAATTTTCGGATAGTGCACTCAGTATAATGTCACTCGATGCTCTGTCCCTACCACCCGTCCTAAACATCTGAGTGTCCCAGTCTATATCTGGTAAATTGAAATCTCCACCTAAGACCATAACATGCTGAGAAAATTTATGTGAAATGTATTCCAAATTTTCTCTCAGTTGTTCTGCCACTAATGCTGCTGAGTCGGGGGGTCGGTAAAAGGAGCCAATTATTAACCTTGCTCGGTTGTTGAGTGTAACCTCCACCCATAATAATTCACAGGAACTATCCACTTCTACTTCACTACAGGATAAACTACTACTAACAGCGACGAACACTCCGCCACCGGTTGCATGCAATCTATCCTTTCTAAACACCGTCTGTGCCTTTGTAAAAATTTCGGCAGAATTTATCTCTGGCTTCAGCCAGCTTTCTGTACCTATAACGATTTCAGCTTCGGTGCTTTCTATCAGCGCTTGAAGTTCCGGTACTTTACCAACGCAGCTTCGACAGTTTACAATTACAATACCGATTGCTGCTTGGTCCCCGCATGTCCTGACTTTGCCCCGCACCCGTTGAGGCTGTTGCCCTTTCTGCACTTGCCCGAGGCCATCTAACCTAAAAAACCGCCCAGCCCACGCCACACAACCCCTGCTACCCGTGTAGCCGCTTGTTGCGTGTAGTGGACTCCTGACCTATCCAGCGGAACCCGAAACCCCACCACCCTATGGCGCAAGTCGAGGAATCTGCAGCCCACACGGTCGCAGAACCGTCTCAACCTCTGATTCAGACCCTCCACTCGGCTCTGTACCAAAGGTCCGCAGTCAGTCCTGTCGACGATGCTGCAGATGGTGAGCTCTGCTTTCATCCCGCTAGCGAGACTGGCAGTCTTCACCAAATCAGATAGCCGCCGGAAGCCAGAGAGGATTTCCTCCGATCCATAGCGACACACATCATTGGTGCCGACATGAGCGACCACCTGCAGATGGGTGCACCCTGTACCCTTCATGGCATCCGGAAGGACCCTTTCCACATCTGGAATGACTCCCCCCGGTATGCACACGGAGTGCACTTTGGTTTTCTTCCCCTCCCTTGCTGCCATATCCCTAAGGGGCCCCATTACGCGCCTGACGTTGGAGCTCCCAACTACCAGTAAGCCCACCCTCTGCGACTGCCCGGATCTTGCAGACTGAGGGGCAACCTCTGGAACAGGACAAGCAGCCATGTCAGGCTGAAGATCAGTATCAGCCTGAGACAGAGCCTGAAACCGGTTCGTCAGACAAACTGGAGAGGCCTTCCGTTCAGCCCTCCGGAATGTCTTTCGCCCCCTGCCACACCTTGAGACGACCTCCCACTCTACCACAGGTGAGGGATCAGCCTCAATGCGGGCAGTATCCCGGGCAACCACAGTCGTAGTCCGATCGGGGGATGCGTGGGACGAGCTGGCCGTCCCCGACAAACCCCCATCCGGACCCCCACAGTGATGCCCATTGGCAACAGCCTCAAGCTGTGTGACCGAAGCCAACACTGCCTGAAGCTGGGAGCGAAGGGATGCCAACTCAGCCTGCATCCGAACACAGCAGTTGCAGTCCCTATCCATGCTAAAAACTTGTGCAAAGAACGTCTGAACTAATCTACAGAGAGCGCAAACAAAACGACACAAAATTGAAGCGGTTATTAAAATACAAGATTGCCTAGTAAATGCAGTAATGCTGCCACTTGTGCACTGCTGACACACTGCTCGGCTGCGGAAGGAGACTACGCGATTTAACACTATTCGAGTACTAAAACGTGATGCTACAACTCTCAAATACTATAATACGCCCGAAATTTATGAATTAAACAATGCAAGTACCAAAAACACGCAAAGAAATTAAGAATTAAACTATGTAACAAATGAGTGAGCTAGGAGTATACGACTTGCTGCTGCAGCTGCTTATCCAACGGCGGCAGGGAGCACACTGACTGTGACCAACCGACACTGGCCGTTCAAAACAAAAACAGTTGACAGACGACTACGCGAATTTACACTATTCAGGTACTAAAACGCGATGCTACAACTCTCAAATACTATAATACGCCCAAAATTTATGAATTAAACAATGCAAGTACCAAAAACACGCAAAGAAATTAAGAATTAAACTATGTAACAAATGAGTGAGCTAGGAGTATACGACTTGCTGCTGCAGCTGCTTATCCAACGGCGGCAGGGAGCACACTGACTGTGACCAACCGACACTGGCCGTTCAAAACAAAAACAGTTGACAGACGACTACGCGAATTTACACTATTCAGGTACTAAAACGCGATGCTACAACTCTCAAATACTATAATACGCCCGAAATTTATGAATTAAACAATGCAAGTACCAAAAACACGCAAAGAAATTAAGAATTAAACTATGTAACAAATGAGTGAGCTAGGAGTATACGACTTGCTGCTGCAGCTGCTTATCCAACGGCGGCAGGGAGCACACTGACTGTGACCAACCGACACTGGCCGTTCAAAACAAAAACAGTTGACAGACGACTACGCGAATTTACACTATTCAGGTACTAAAAACGCGATGCTACAACTCTCAAATACTATAATACGCCCGAAATTTATGAATTAAACAATGCAAGTACCAAAAACACGCAAAGAAATTAAGAATTAAACTATGTAACAAATGAGTGAGCTAGGAGTATACGACTTGCTGCTGCAGCTGCTTATCCAACGGCGGCAGGGAGCATAGGTGTCGATGAAAATGAGATCAGAGTATGCTGAAACAATAGCACAACCGCTTTCTAGATGAAAAACCCGTACCCACTAACTGTGAAGTTGCATAGGTCACACCAATACCCAGGAAAGGAAATAGGAGAAATCCGCTAAATTACAAACCAATATCACGTCGATTTGCAGTAGAATTTTGAACCATGTATTGTATTCGAACATTATGAATATCCTTGAGCTAAGCGGCGTATTGACAAGTATTCGTCACGGACTTAAAAAGTATCTTTCCTTGAAACAGAGCTAAACCAAGTAATGGGTATCACCGAAAGGCGAGCTCAAATTGACTTCATATTTCTAGATTTCCAGAACGCTTTCAACACCGTTCCTCACAGGCGATTTGTAATCAAATTGCTTCCCTATGGAGTTCGATTTGATTCGTGATTATCTGTGAGAAATGGCTCAAGCTGTAGTAACTGAGGGAACGTTATCAAGTACCACAGAAGTGATTCTTCCCCAAGGTACTGTTCTATATAAACGGTTCAGGAGACAATCTACGCAGACCACTTAGACTGTTTGAAGATGACACTGTCATTTACCGTCCTGCAAAATCATCATAAAATCAAAATCAATTGCAAAATAATTTAGACAAGATACCTGTATGGCGCCAAAGTGGAACGGAGTCTAAATAATGGAGAGTGTCAGGTGGTCTATAAGAGTAGTAAAAGAAATCCGTTTAATTTCGATTGAACGATAAATCACACAAATCGAATGGTTTTAAAAGCAACTGAATACTTACGGATTATAATTATGAAGAACGTCAATTGGAACGATCACATCTATGATTTGTGGGGCAACCAAAGCTTGAGTTTTATTGACAGAACACTTGGATGATGCAACAGATCTACTAAAAAGACTGTCTGCACTAGGCTTGACCGACCTTTTCTTGAGTACTGCTGTGTTGTATGGGATCCGTACAGATAGGACTGACGGGGGACATCGAAAAAGTTCAGAGAAAGGCAGCACGTTTTGTATCATCATCAAAAAATCTGAAAGTGTCACGGATATGATATGCGAGCAGGAGTGGCAATCATTAACACAGAAGACGTATTTGGTAACGGTGAGATCTTTTCACGAAATTTCAATCATCAACTTTCTCTTCCGGATGTGAAAATATTTTTTTAGTGTACATCTATGTATGGAGAAATGATTATCGTAATAACATAAGAGAATTCAGAGCGCTCACGTAAATACACAGTCCAGTCACATTAATGTGGGTCAAGGATGGACGCGTTTCCTAAACCGCTAAATTTGTAAACTGTTGGCGTGCCGTCGTTGAAATAGGCTTCTACGGAGCTTGGTGAGATGGCGCTAGGCAAAACCGGCTCCGAAGCAACTGTGATTCAACACAGGACATAAATGACAGCACTGAGTGCCACCTGCTGAGATCTGCATGGGCAGACATACATGCAGCTCTTGAACAACTGATCGCCGAGATGCACGAAGGGGCTACCGACAGTGTTACCTCAACAACCGGGCACTACAAACACCCTGCAACTGTCGGAAGGGTCGTGGCCGGAGGAGGGATCGTTATGGTCTGGTGAATGTTTTCGTGTAATTGTCTGGGTAAGCGCAATGGATCAACTTAAGTATGTACCTACGCATGGGGACTACGTCCATTTCCACATGCGGTTTAACTCGCCACGATAGCATTCACCAGCAGGACAATGCAACGTGTCACACAGGTTGCATTGTACGCTCATGGTTCTAAGAACACTAGGGTGAGTTTACCGTACTCCATTGGCCACTAAACCACTGGATTTGAAGCTAATTGAGAATCTGTGTTACCACCTCGATCGGGCTGTTCGCGCCTTGGTAATCAGCGTGCCACGGCACCTGTCCGAAAGGACGGACACCACAAATACACTCCTGGAAATTGAAATAAGAACACCGTGAATTCATTGTCCCAGGAAGGGGAAACTTTATTGACACATTCCTGGGGTCAGATACATCACATGATCACACTGACAGAACCACAGGCACATAGACACAGGCAACAGTGTATATCCACCTTTCACAGCAATGCAGGCTGCTATTCTCCCATGGAGACGATCGTAGAGATGCTGGATGTAGTCCTGTGGAACGGCTTGCCATGCCATTTCCACCTGGCGCCCCAGTTGGACCAGCGTTCGTGCTGGACGTGCAGACCGCGTGAGACGACGCTTCATCCAGTCCCAAACATGCTCAATGGGGGACAGATCCGGAGATCTTACTGGCCAGGGTAGTTGACTTACACCTTCTAGAGCACGTTGGGTGGCACGGGATACATGCGGACGTGCATTGTCCTGTTCGAACAGCAAGTTCCCTTGCCGGTCTAGGAATGGTAGAACGATGGGTTCGATGACGGTTTGGATGTACCGTGCACTATTCAGTGTCCCCTCGACGATCACCAGTGGTGTACGGCCAGTGTAGGAGATCGCTCCCCACACCATGATGCCGGGTGTTGGCCCTTTGTGCCTCGGTCGTATGCAGTCCTGATTGTGGCGCTCACCTGCACGGCGCCAAACATGCATACGACCATCATTGGCACCAAGGCAGAAGCGACTCTCATCGCTGAAGACGTTGGGGCGTGAGCGGAAGACGACCTAACGGTGTGTGGGACCGTAGCCCAGCTTCATGGAGACGGTTGCGAATGGTCCTCGCCGATACCCCAGGAGCAACAGTGTCCCTAATTTGCTGGGAAGTGGTGGTGCGGTCCCCTACGGCACTGCGTAGGATCCTACGGTCTTGGCGTGCATCCGTGCGTCACTGCGGTCCAGTCCCAGGTCGACGGGCACGTGCACCTTCCGCCGACCACTGGCGACAACATCGATGTACTGTGGAGACCTCACGCCCCACGTGTTGAGCAATTCGGCGGTACGTCCACCCGGCCTCCCGCATGCCCACTATACGCCCTCGCTCAAAGTCCGTCAACTGCACATACGGTTCACGTCCACGCTGTCGCGGCATGCTACCAGTGTTAAAGACTGCGATGGAGCTCCGTATGCCACGGCAAACTGGCTGACACTGACGGCGGCGGTGCACAAATGCTGCGCAGCTAGCGCCATTCGACGGCCAACACCGCGGTTCCTGGTGTGTCCGCTGTGCCGTGCGTGTGATCATTGCTTGTACAGCCCTCTCGCAGTGTCTGGAGCAAGTATGGTGGGTCTGACACACCGGTGTCAATGTGTTCTTTTTTCCATTTCCAGGAGTGTATAATTAAGGCGATGACGACAAATGATCCCTTAAGTGCATCTGCGCATCAAGCTCGAACTCCGGGAATCAGCGAGTTGCCGTGAGTAATGGGGCTAATGAGGACAGGCACACATCAGTAGTATGTGGTATCAATTGAGAATTTGGGTCAGGCGGGAGGCGTGCTAGGGTAGTCCGTGCCGTTTTGTTCACCATTTTGTTCGGATGTCGCAGTGGTAAGCGCATCTGCGTAATAAGAAGAAGGCCCGGGTTTGAATCCCCGTGTTGCACAAACTTTCAGTTTGCCCCATTGACATATAACCCACAGGCAGCTAATATCGTTACCTCTTTTGTGTTTTAACGTCGATACCTGGAGAGTTCCTCTGTCTGAATATAACTAAGCCCATCCGTAGCCACAATAAAAGAAGAATCAATTATTATTCGATTGTTATTAATGGACTTCCATTACTGACCACAACAGTCGTTTACTAGTACTACAACATCGTGCTACATGTAAATAACCAATATTATTAGAGTTACTGTTCTTCCGACTTACGTTCTCCAAAGATGAATAACATTTGTAACTCCTCATCGTTGTCCATGGTACACCTTGACACTATCACAAATCTTCAATGGAAGATGGTTGGCCGGCCGGCGTGGCCGAGCGGGTCTAGGCGCTACAGTCTGGAACCGCGCGACCGCTACGTTCGCAGGTTCGAATCCTGCCTCGGGCATGAATGTGTGTGATGTCCTTAGGTTAGTTAGGTTTAAGTAGTTCTCAGTTCTAGGGGACTGATGACCTCAGAAGTTAAGTCCCATTGTTCTCAGACCCATTTGAACCATTTTTGTTAAGATGGTTGACTGAATCGCCAGTGTGCAGTTCTCTTGCCTTCCTATTTGTTTATTGTCAACTCCTGCAAGTGTACAACTTACATTAACCTGGTACGCTGTTTCCTAGTACACACGAGTCCAAATCAGTTTCGTGTTTCACCTATAATAACGACATGTTTTTTGAGTAGTACAGTGTGATACGTTTCTGAAAAGAACTTCAAGACAGGAAGTGTTTTGCCGAAAAAAATTATAGCGTGTAATTCTTTTAAAAAGATAAGGTTTCGGGAAAGACGCTGGTTAATGTTACCCTGGCAGATAAACGCAGATAAATAACACATGCATCATATATCAGTTTTTTACCTTCTGGCGAAATAGATATTTGGGGTAGTTAAGGTAAATGGTACTTTGTGTGAATAAAAAGGTCAGATATATTGTGTGGGGTGAACCATAACTCTATCGACAAAATTTCGAACCCGTTTGAGAGATGTTGTCCAAGTATTTTAATATTAGGGGCTTATGATCTCCGGTGACTTGTTTCACAGCAATTCTATTTGTATAATTTCTTTTCGCTAATTTTATTTGTATCTTTATTTTACTTAAAAAATCTGCACAATGTTACAAACGCGACAGCATGCGCTTTCAGTGACCTAATCATGAAAGGTTGCCAGAAAAGAGAGAAGAGTCATCTAACTATGAATATTAGCTGGAAGCCTTATGATTTATGTAGAGATGAACTGTAGAAGCGACTTTCATCAGTCCATTGAGTGATCACACACATTGGGAAACTGCTGATTTCATGGTCACTGATCGTGAACTGGAGGTAAGAAACGCATTACTAAAGTTTTATCTTAATTTGAGGTGTGTAAAGTGTTACTTATACTTGTGAATGATGCAGACAATGTAATGCTTTTCCATGTTGACAAGGACAAGTAGTCGCAATTAGCTAAGCGCACGATTAAATAAAAATTACATTACAGCCTACGACGGAGCATGTTTTCATTCGTTAAAGGTCAGGTTAAGGCTGTACTTTATTAAAACCGTCACACCCCACCAATCTCAAGTTTAGATTATCTTTGCGAAAGCACTATTTATAGCTTGTGTTACCATTATTGGCAGTAAAATTGATACCTAATGGGGAATTGTTTTGGAAATTTGTGGTAAAATCTTATGGGACCGAACTGCTTAGGTCCTCGGTCTCTAAGCTTACACACTACTTAATCTAACTTAAACGAACTTAACACACACACCCATGCCCGAGGGAGGACTCGAACATCCGATGGGAGGGGGAGGGGGGGGTAAGCTGCGAGGACCGTGACAAGGCGCCTAGACCGAACGGCTACCCCACGCAGCGAACAGGAAAATGAACGCGGGTAGAGCAAGATCTCACCAACGTTCAAAAAATGTTCAAATGTGTGTGAAATCTTATGGGACTTATCTGCCAAGGTCATCAGTACATAAGCTTACACACTACTTAACCTAAATTATCCTAACGACAAACACACACGCCCATGCCCGAGGGAGGACTCGAAACTCCGCCGTTACCAGCCGCACAGCCCATGCCTACAGGCACCAATGTTGCGCAGTATCACTGTAAAAGCCTACTGTGCAGGTCGTGAACGTCTCGTGCATCCACAGCTCTCGAGAGCCCAGGTTGAAGCACCTCCTGCTTTCAGGAGTTTGCTGAGCTAAGCCTTAGGCCAGTCGATCAGGGCGTTGTACTCGTACCTTGTTCCATTTTACTACGAAAGAGAAGTTAATCATCCCGAATGAGTTGGTAGGTAAAGGACGCAATTTATTCCTCCGGTCAGGGACATGGCATTACATCATTAGCATTACAGACCATTATGTGTAATATGACTGTCGAAATGCGGTACGAAGTAGCGCCACCACGTGTTGGAATCAGAACCGCTACATATCGAAGCACGGAATCGCGGATTGTAAGTGCGTCCACAAAGCACCAGCCGTGGCTGCAGGAGGATCTGAACGAACAAGTTACCGACCGACCGTATCCCAGACATGCTCGATGGGCGACATGTCAACCGAACGGGCAAGCTAGGGATGCAGAGGTACACGTCGTTCTTCGAAGAAGGCTTGCACATTTCTCGCAAAATTGCGGCCAGGTGTTGTCCTGCTGAAATATGACACGTGGAACTGCCTGCTCGAGACGTAGCGCCTCGAGATGTACGGGGTTATTACAAATGATTGAAGCGATTTCACAGCTGTACAATAACTTTATAATTTGAGATATTTTCACAATGCTTTGCACACACATACAAAAACTCTAAAAGTTTTTTTAGCCATTCACAAATGTTCGATATGTGCCCCTTTAGTGATTCGGCAGACATCAAGGCGATAATCAAGTTCCTCCCACACTCGGCGCAGCATGTCCCCATCAATGAGTTCGAAAGCATCGTTGATGCGAGCTCGCAGTTCTGGCACGTTTCTTGGTAGAGGAGGTTTAAACACTGAATCTTTCACATAACGCCACAGAAAGAAATCGCATGGGGTTAAGTCGGGAGAGCGTGGAGGCCATGACATGAATTGCTGATCATGATCTCCACCACGACCGATCCATCGGTTTTCCAATCTCCTGTTTAAGAAATGCCGAACATCATGATGAAAGTGCGGTGGAGCACCATCTTGTTGAAAGATGAAGTCGGCGCTGTCGGTCTCCAGTTCTGGCATGAGCCAATTTTCCGCGGGCTACGCGTGAAACTTGCCCGCACGCGTTCAACCGTTTCTTCGCTCACTGCAGGCCGACCCGTTGATTTCCCCTTACAGAGGCATCCAGAAGCGTTAAACTGCGCATACCATCGCCGAATGGAGTTAGCAGTTGGTGGATCTTTGTTAAACTTCGTCCTGAAGTGTCGTTGCACTGTTATGACTGACTGATGTGAGTGCATTTCAAGCACGACATACGCTTTCTCGGCTCCTGTCGCCATTTTCTCTCACTGCGCTCTCGAGCGCTCTGACGGCAGAAACCTGAAGTGCGGCTTCAGCCGAACAAATCTTTATGAGTTTTTCTACGTATATGTAGTGTGTCGTGACCATATGTCAATGATTGGAGCTACAGTAAATTTATGAAATCGCTTCAATCATTTGTGATAGCCCTGTATAACGTGTTTTGATGTAGCGGTAGCTGTCCAGATTCCCTTCAAGCCGTAGGAGACAAGATCGGCTGTTACAGCAAAGGCTTTCCAAACTATCACTTCCCAACCTATCACACTTGGCATCTGTCTGCTATGCCGCTGAACAATACAGTTGCCCGAAAGCATTCACCATAGCGTCCTCGAACACTTATGCGGTCATCACTGTAGAACCAGTTGAAGCAGAACCCGTCCGAAAAACACTACATTTTCCCACTCAGCTCGGCAGTGTTAGCGTACACCTGCCCATTGCAGTCTGCGACGTTGGTGCGTTCTAGTGAATGGAAGCCGACGCAATGGCACACGTGCTACCAGTCGAGCCCAGAGAAGATGGCGTCGAACCGTCAACGCAGAGACGTGCACAGCCGTTGCAGTGCTCCAACGTCTCACCAACACTGTGCACGAAGCTGTTCTGTGTGTCAAGGCGAAGCGGTCATCTCGCTCTGTGGTGACGCTGTGTTGTCCAGTACCCTGTCGCACAGTGTGCGGACCTCTTCCACATGCGTCCCACTGTGAAGCAGCGTGCCCTGTACGAGCCGCAGTGTCACGGACCGACAGACCCGCCTCTGCACCATTCGAACGCACTCACACGGCGATATTCCACCCTGCGATGTGGGCGAGGCATAGTGGTACTTGGTACCACGTTTCCAATTTCTATGACGGCTCCGCAAAGACTTAGCGTTGCGTAACGTGACCTGTACGACGTACGACCGCAGAGGAAAGGGCGCTGTTGGGCCTAAGTGTGACGTAGGTTGGAACTTATATAGTGGCAACAGTGCTGTGGAGACACTATGCAATGGAATCTGCGATTGTCGCTGATAGCACACGATGTTGACATATCTACACAACCTCCGAGGAAATGGACTCGTCCGTCCCACGTCACCGGAGTGCGCACAATCGAGGGAAACAAAGTCACTTGTGAGCAAGCGGTCTAACGTAACGGTGTCACTAAGTTTTCGAAACAGGAACAGTGGAGTTGGATCAATATTGTATTTGAAACTACCTGGCAGATTAAAACTGTGTGCCGGGCCGAGACTAGAACTCGGTACCTTTGCCTTTCGCGGGCAAGTGCTGTACCAACTGAGCTACCCAAGCATGACTCACGCTCCGTCCTCACAGCTTTACTTCTGCCAGTGCCTCGTCTCCTACCTTCCAAACTTTACAGAAGCTCTCCTGTGAACCTTGCAGAACTAGCACTCCTGAAAGAAAGGATATTGTGGAGACATGGCTCAGCCACAGCCTTGGGGATTTTTCCAGAATGAGAATTCCACTCTGCAGCGGAGTGTGCGCTGATATGAAACTTGAAAGCTGTGACGACGGGGCGTGAGTTGTGCTTGGGTAGCTCAGTTCGTAGAGCACTTGCCCGCGAAAGGCTAAGGTCCCGAGTTCGAGTCTCGACCCGGCACACAGTTTTAATCTGCCAGGAAGTTTCATATCAGCGCACACTCCGCTGCAGAGTGGAATTCACATTCTGAAGATTGTATTTGGCAGAGGTCCTACAGCACGACAGTGTCATCAAGGTCTTCAACAGACTCCGGCCGGAGTGGCCGGGTGGGTCTGGGCGCTACAGTCTGGAGCCGAGCGACCGCTACGGTCGCAGGTTAGTCAGGTTTAATTAGTTCTAAGTTCTAGGTGACTGATGACCTCAGAAGTTAAGTCGCATAGTGCTCAGAGCCATTTGAACCATCTTCAACAGACGTGCGTGGAATCGGCATTGCCGTACAGAACAGTAGCACTTTGGGTAAAAGCCTTCAACGAAGGTCGGCAAACTGTGGCAGACATGCATCGGGCAGGTCGTCCATAGCGTCTCTGAAGAAAAAGTACATGCTGTTGGCTCGTTAGTGGACAGTGGTCGACGCTACACGATTCGTGAGCCCGCCCACGAAACCGGATTAGCGCATACTACTGTGCAACGCATCCTGAAGGAACGCCTGGGCATGCGGAATCCATCGTGATGCATCACGATGGGTTCCGCATGACTTGACGGAAATGCAGAAATGGATGCGTTGCGGCGTTGCTCAGACGCACTTGCACCGCTATGAGCGCGAAGGAGAGATTTTCTTACACCATATCGTAGCACTACATTTGACATGGGCCACATCCTACAAAACAAAAGTAAAACGCCAATCCAACGAATGTCGTCATTATAGGTCGCTGCGAAAATCGAAAGTGTGTCAGAGCCCCAATATCATGATGAAAGTTATGGCGATTGTCGTGCACGACTGTGATGATGTTATCCTAACGCATTACGTTCCTCCACGGCTGACCGTCAGTGCACTGTATTACTGTTCGTTTTTGGAGCATCACCTGCGACCAGCTTTGCGAAAGAAGCGGCGACGCTTCCTGCGCAATCCACCCACCATTTTGCACGACAATGCGCGGCCGCATACAGCGCAAGCTGTGGCTGCTCTGTTCGGTCGATGGGACGGGGAAGTACTGTACCATCCACCATACTCCACGGAATTAAGTCCTTTTGACTTTGATTTGATTCCGAAGAGGAGGGAACCACTTCGTGGCATTCGCTTCAGAACTGTTCCAGAGGTTCGACAGGCAGTAGACCTATTCGCACCATCAACAGAACAGGCTCTGCTAACGGTATACTACGCCTTCCACATCGCTGCAACGGGTGACTACTTTGAAGGACAGTAACAGGTGCTAACACGTAACTCTTTTGTATCGGCTGTGAATAAATACACGCATGCGCATAAATTAACGATGAGTGCAGAATGTGGTACCACACAATGTGGCACTACACAAAACTGGCGCTAATACCATAGGCACATAGGGAACACACACGACACAGATCTGTAAGTCCACGGTATTGGTGATAAGTTGAGAAAACCGTCCCGAAACATATATGCTACAAAACGCCACTGTTTCCTGCGCATGTACCCCGACATCAACATGGGATATGATGACCATGCACACGTACCCAGGCCGCACAGCGGGTTGGCATACTCTGGATCAGGTGGTCCAGCAGCTGCTGGACTATAGCCTCTCAGTCCGCAGCTCGTGGTCGTGCGGTAGCGTTCTCGCTTCCCACGCCCGGGTTCCTGGGTTCGATTCCCGGCGGGGTCAGGGATTTTCTCTGCCTCGTGATGACTGGGTGTTGTGTGATGTCCTTAGGTTAGTTGGGTTTAAGTAGTTCTAAGTTCTAGGGGACTGATTACCATAGATGTTAAGTCCCATAGTGCTCAGAGCCATTTCAACCATTTGAACCATAGCCTCTCATTCTTGCACCAGTGCCTGCTGGAGCTCCTGAAGTGTCGTAGGGGTTTGATGACGTGCAGCTATACGTCAACCGAGAGCATCCCAAATGTGCTCGACGGGGATTAGGTCTGTCGAACAGGCAGGCCACTGCATTCACATGATATCTTCTGTTTCAAGGTACGCCTCCACGATGGTAGCTCGGTGGAGCCGTGCGTTATCATCCAAAAAATAACGTCCCGATACACCTGACCTGTTACAGTTCCTCTGTCAAAGACATGCAGGAGTGTACGTGCAACAATCATAATCCCATCCCACACCATCAATCCACGACCTCCATACAGATCCCTTTCAATGACGTTAAGGGGTTCGTATCTGGTTCCTGGTTCACGCCAGATGGTAACCCCGAGAGAATCACTGTTCAGACTATACCTGGACTCGTCCGTGAGCATAACCTGGGACCATTGTTCCAGTGACCATGTACTGTGTTCATGACACCAGGCTTTACGGACTCCCTTGTGACCGGGGGTCAGTGGAATGCACCTTGCAGGTCTCCGGGAGTATAAATCATGTATGGTCTGTAGACTGTGTGTCTGGAGACAACTATTATAGTGGCTATGGTAATGTCCTGAGCAAGGCTACCTGCAGTAATCCGTGGCCGTCTGCGGGCACTGATGGTGAGATATTGGTCTTCTTGTGGTGTTTTACACTGCGGACTTCCCGTACTGTAGCGCCTGGACACGTTTCCTGCCTGCTGGAATCGTTGCCATAATTTTGAGATCACACTTTGTGGCACACGGAGGGTCCGTGCTACGACCTGCTGTATTTGGCCATCCTTTAGTCGCCCTAGTTATCTGACCCTCATAACGTCATCAACATGTGTTCTTTGAGCCATTTTCAACACACGTCGGAAAAGATCTGCACACTTACTCGCTGCACCGTACTCTAACACGCACGAACAGACCGCAGGTCAAATTCATCGCATGGTCACACCCCGAGGTGAATTAAACCCGCAAACCGCCCATCAGAGCGTTGTTTCACCATGTATCAGCGTTATCTTTAATTTATGAGCATGAGTGTGGTTGTCGCTATTTAAGTTCCTACCCTCGTATGTATCCACTGTTCTATAGGTCTCCTTACCGTCGCATGTTGCAGACTATTCCTTCTGAGCGGTTCACTTTATAAAAACAGTAGTGTATTAAATGGGAGGTACAGATCTTAAATGCAGGGGTGTGATCCGTTCTCTCAATTTTTGTCGGACTCCTCTATCTTCAGGCCCACAAGGGCGTCTGGACCACTGGTTCCCATCCTGTGGCGATGGACGGTTTTGCCGTGCCCCAGTTTGACGTCAACCACTGTCTGGGCAGCTGTCAACAGGACCATGTACAAAGGGCTACTCTGCCTCTGCAGATATTTTGTCAGCACTCTTATCTGCTTGCCTCCCTGCTATCTTCCACGTCTACGCTTGCACTCTCATTAAACTTCTTGTTCCGTTAGGTACATGTTTCGCTCCATTACCGCTTTCAGCAACTAGTACAAAGCAACGCACGACTGTACTAACTCAGTCACTACAGTTAAGAAGCCGTCTAGTTGGGACGCTTCTCCTCAGACGCGGATGTCTAAGGACAAAGGTGTGCCGTAGGCGGTCGGGATGCAAGGGGATCCAGCTTGGGCTTAGAGGACTCAGGTAGCTGACGTCGAATGCGGATGAGAAGAGCGGCGGTTGTGTGTGGGGTTCGAGACAAATGTACTGTAAAAATAACAAGCTCCTACGCACTGGCTTCTCGGCCTGCCGTCGCCGGTTCTCACATATAAACGCAAGAGGGCGCACTAAATTGCATCGGCACTGTGGGTGTAACAGCCGTCTAAAGTTGTTATACGAAGGACCTGCGAAACACGTATCACCTGCTGTGGTGGTCGTATTTGCCTTCTTGTTATTAATGATAATTACCGACTAGTCAATGCAATATCCTCACTGGATGAATGTGTTGCCTTGCAGTTCCCGCATATCATTTTCACAAACACACACATACACACACACACACACACACACACATACACACATTGAAATGTATCAGGTCATTGATTCTCCAGTGCCTGTGTAAGTCGTAAAATCATTTCAACAGAGCGCTTAGACTACAGACGGTAGAACTTTTCATATTCAATAATACTTAAACAGATTGTAATTTAATTTGGTATTTTTAATGAAAGGGAATACTCCGTTTTCATTTTAAGAACTATCGGTATTGGGTGATTCAACTAAACAGCTCCTTTCAGATATTTCCTGATCTGTCCGAGATATAACTCCGTTTTCAGCCACATGAATTGTGACGAAGTCCTCGCTAAACAACGTATAGTTACTTTACTTACAATTTATTAATTCTAGAGATGTGGGCATCATCTTCGCTTTTTCGAATGAAACTATAATTATTTGCTGCTACTGTGATATTTCTAGAACAGATGGCTGCCACTATGTTTCCCTCTCTAAAATCCGATAGGTAAAGTTATTTAAATATATAGAACTTAGGATCTGTGTGCTATGAACTTCAAAACTGACAGTTATGTCACGTCGGATAATGAGGAAACAGACGCTGAACGCCTAGACACGGGAACAAAAGAAGTACAGAGGAAACTTACCTTTCATTCTGTCTGTGTCGATTACGAATGGAATTTTAAGGAAGTGTCTACGGTTACATATATTTGCAGTTTCCCTTTCAGCCCTGTAGCTGATGTAACTTAGCGATGTAAGTGTATATGTTAAAATTAAGTTCATCGACCTTTATGCCTCAGATTCCTGTTTCAAATAGCTATTCAACTTCGTGCATCTTTCTTTCAAGTCTGGCAGAAGCAGGAGCAGAACTGTTACCATAGTTAACTAGTGAGTCATCCGTAGATATTGTTGAGTAAATAAATTAGTGAAATCAAAGTGAAGTAGAAATTAGAATATAAATGAAAAACTTGGTTTAGTTTAGAGAGTTACATACTGGCATTCAGCTGGCAGAACAGCAGAACAGAAGAGACAATGACCGTGAAGTCAGCAAGTTCCACATAAGCGGGCGCTGTCGATTCAGCCGTCAGGGCATCGCCCGACCGGCTCACGTGTTTCTCAGTTGTCGCATGTGAGCAAAGGCCCTCGCCTACATTCCAAGAGCCAATGACCGACGTTAAGAAGATTTTTCGAGAAGCTTTTCAACGTGACGGAAGAGGCAACGACCGGCTCACGTGTTTCTCAGTTGTCGCATGTGAGCAAAGGCCCTCGCCTACATCCCAAGAGCCAATGACCGACGTTAAGAAGATTCTTCGAGAAGCTTTTCAACGTGACAGAAGAGGCAATGGCCGTGAAGTCGTTCACCTCCAGTGAACTGAAGTGAATAAATACGCGAGACGCGGTGGGCCCGACAGAGGAAGACGAAGACGGAAGACGAAGACGGAGACGGAGACGAAGACGGAGACGAGCGACGAAGAAGACGAAGAAGTGAAGAAGCGTAGCAGTTGTTTTAAGTCAGTTTCGGTGCTGAAGACCGTCATGCAAGAAGAGACTACATCATGCACAGACGCGCCAAGTCCGCCGCTGTAATGGAATAGCAAGCAGCTGCCTCAGCGCCAGAAGAAGAAGTTAAAAGGTATTTGAAGTCTGATTTTACGTACCCGGGTGACTCGTGAGGACGGGAAGGAGACGGCCTCACATCAGCAGTCACCTGTGAGCTGGGATGAAGACCTGACAGCCGAAAACTGCAAGCGGGAGTCCGTGTTCGAGTCCGGGACACTAGCCTTCCCCCGCCGCGCCGCTCCGCTGGCCGACGCACAACACACGCGGCCGCTTAGAGAAGAGAAACGCTGGGACGCCACATTCAAGGTACCGCCATCCGATGCACGACTTCACTCGCAATAATTAAACGGGCCACCTCGCGCTGCGCTTCTCCAGTCAGCTGGATTCTTTAGCATGCATTCTTTAGAATGCTCATCCTGACAGTTGACAGCATCAAAAGAGAAAACCCAGATACATTTAGTGACAGAAGTGTTGCATTTAGTATCACAACTGTTACAATATTACGACGTTTGATTTCCATTCAATGTGTCGGTCGAATCGCAAGTAGCCAGGTGCGATCAGTACCATTTTTAAATAAAACTTACCTCCACTCTTCAATTTTTGTTACTAAACTCTCTTAGGTGCGTCAAGCTGGGGTGTCCCATTATATCAGCTGGGAAGTTCCATATAACTACGACAATTTCAGTACAAGGCAGCAATCGGTTTCATACGCAAAGCTGGTAAATCATACGTTCTAAGTACTGCGGCTACTTCGAAACTAGCGGTCGGATTTTGAAGAGTTACATGCCGTTGAACTCGTCTCTTTCAGCACTACAGCTCATTTTGAAACAGACGGTAGCAGTATGTGTGTATTTAATATAGTTATGGAAAAGTCTTCACTAGATTATTAAAGAAGTTTACATAATTCATTTGAGTGAGAACAGAATAACGGTATCTTGAACAGTTCAGAAAATGTGTAAATGTCTGATGTAAAGTGTTGGGTTGTAGCATCTTGTATATCAAGTATAACATAGGATATACGTAGGTTACAAATGTAACCATTGTTAAAGTGCACGTACCTCCTCAAAGACTTTGTGAAACATTTGCTACCATCGGTGTTACTTTTTTTTAACTTCCATGGAATTTTTGTACACATTAGTGAGGCACAGGGGGCGGACAAAAATATGGAAACACAAAAAACGCAACACATTACCGTGCCTAATAAGGTGTAGTTGCAAACAAAACAACTTCCAGTCATCTCTGAATAGATAAATGCAGGTCCTGTACTGTGTACAACGAAATTTTATACCATTATTCCTGCAAAACAGTGGCAAGTTCAGTTAACGATGATGCAGATGGACTTTGTTCACACACAGTTGTCTCCAAAGTAGATCACAAAGACTCAATGATATTCATATCTGGTAACTATGGCGGCCGGCCGCGAAGCGACAATTGATCCTCGTGCTCCCAAAACCAGTGAGCTATGCGGAGAGAGGCTTTGTCGTCTGGAAACTCAGCGTTACCATTCAGCGATGAAGTTGATTAACCAAACTGGTCGCATAACCTTTGGCAATAATGCGACCTTGCAGAATAACCATGGGACATATAGAACATCGTGGTATGGCTGCACAAATCATAATCGTACAGCCCCCTTTCTCTTCCTTCATTCGTGTACGTAAATCCGGCCAGAGGTTGAAAACAGTGTTCAACGACTCGTCTGACCAAATAACTTTCTTCTACAGCTGAACAGTCCAGGTCTTATACCGCAACAGCGCGATTTCGTTGTACGGGAATTTGCATCACCGCAACTTGGATATTGGAATTCCATCTTGCCATACAATTCTCTGCCTCTGGAGTTCCCTTCGTGCTGTTTTGACGCTGACAGGCTTCGCCGGTGCGACGTTGTTCTGATTTTTGTAGCTATTGTCCTCTTACTTTTCGTCAGCACTCTCTTCGAGACCGTCCGTCAGTCACTCAACACACTTTCGCCCGAGTAGTGACTTAACGGAAGATATTTAACCGCTCTCCCTGGGCACGGTATAAATTTTCGATGCGGTGCCTCTCGAAACACTAGGGGCTTCCGCTACCTTAGTTACAGAAGACCCCTACATACGAGCAGCAACAATCTGTCCACATTCGCATTCACTTAGCTCCGACGTAATGCGCTCACAATTACGCTGAACACTTTTGTTGTCATATCGGTAGGCGAGAGTGAAATTAAATACGAGCAGACATCTACAAAAAGGTAACACATAAACTTATTTACACTTTGTACGCTTAAAGATTTATACATAACATTGAATGCTGTAGGTCTTTTATGTGCTGCTAAGCTATACGCAACTGATAAGAATGTTCTCTGATTGCAGTAAATAGTCTTGAATGCCGATACTCTTTTATAAGACTGTCAATATTAGTAACGCTTAGCAGCTTGGTGCAACGTTGATGTATTCAGTAGTTCCTCGTTGCAGTCTTCCACACTGATGTTTTCTAAGACTGTAGATGCATTCTATCTGAGGGGTGGAGGAGGGAGGGGGGGGGGGGCTCTGATTTGTAGCTGATTAAAAGTATGTGCCGGCCAATCAGAGCAGCTTTCAGTGAGGTCGTGACAGTTCCCCGTCCTCTTGCGGCGTGTATGCGTGGCGGTACTTGAGATCAGAAACGTACAGAGTACGAGTGTAATGTTCCGTTTGCATCCTTCACAAATCAAGGCGCCGCTATTACATCAGTGCTAACGAGCTCCCTTTGATCCCACTGCAGTTCCGCGAATATATCTAGTCTGAGAACTGTGGCGCTGCCGTCGCTTCATACTCGTCCCCTCGTTCTCTCTTCTTGAATGAAGCCTTTAGGAGTGAGAGGCTGGTAGTGACTTCTTGTTATTACGGAAGATGCGCACGCGATCTGGCTGTTGTAAAGTAGCACTAACAAGGCGAAACGACTGATTGTCAGGAACAGATGACCTTCAACGAAACTCTGTTTTATGAGACGGTGGAGGGTGTAAGACGAAAGAGGCGGAAAGCATAGAAATTTCGTCGAATGCAAACAAAATAGTCGTATCCTTGCTCATTCCACGTCCTCCGTAAGAAAACATTTGTGCTGCGTGTCCTGTTTCCTGGTAAAGAGGACATTGTTCACTGAAACTACCGATGTGCCGTTCTATTGGTATAAATCTTGCTTGTGACACTCATGCTGGTCGGACATTTGGTGTCATTTCAAATTGCACCTGAGAATGCCTAAGAAGCCGAAATCATGATTGTGTAAAATAAATAAACAGTAATTTACAGTTCAATGGCGGAAATGTCTTTCAGAACGGTTCTGCATGTTGTGTATTTGATAATATTCTCTTCGTTTTGGGCCACAGTCGTGCAATAATGTTTGAATGAATTTCCGCTATTTGACTGTACGTAATTCTTTGTATTATTTTACTATTTCCTTGTTTTATATTACTGTGATGGTTCGGCCTTAGGCCATTATCAAGGAGAACAATGTTGGCTATAACTACACTCTGCATATGTAAGGACTTATACAGCACGTGACAGCTGATGATGCATTACAACACGTCACGACAATTGTCAGTAGGTATAATTCTTTTAGAATACTGACTAAAGAAGAAAGGTGTTCTCATTTCTTGATTCGTTCTCCACTTTCACTGGATTTGATAAAACAAGGGACACGTTATAAAGGTACCATCGAGATAGCCACTACTTATATAAGTACGTTATTACTGACAAAGGCCGAATAATGCAAGCGTTCTCTTAAGCTCTGTCAGAAGGCGAAACCGGCTGTGACCTTGAACACCCTCACGGAAAGTCACACGAGGAAACTCGAACAGTCCATGGCTGTACTGCCGGTCCGTAGTGTCCAACGGGCACAATATTTCGGCGATCAGACATGTCGCCATCGTCAGGTGCGCTGACGAACTGAGCTGCTATGGGCGGGCGGCCGTATTAAATCTCCTCCCGTCGCGAGATGTTCTCTCCTCTGTCCGCGCTGGCACGTCAGCGGTCGCTGAGACGGTGGCGTCGGTGTAACTGCCTCGTCCGCCCTACTCGCCCGTCCGTTTCCTTTGCTGAGCGTCTTTTTAATTAGAGTCAGTGCTGGTTCTCATGCCATGCTGAGGTTGTAGCCGCAACCTCGGTTGATGAGTCCGTCCCTGGTACGAATTTCGATAGCCCTTCTAACGACGCTGTCCCAGTATTTAGATGTCTGTGTCAAGACCCTGATATGTTGGTAGTCCATTTCGTGATTTTCGGACAAACAGTACTCTGCGACCGCAGAGTTGTTGGGGTACCCAAGTCGAGTGTGCCTCCGATGTTCTCGGCAACCATCTTCGATGGTGCGCACTGTTTATCCAATATAAGTCTTCCCACATTGACACGGAATCTGGTATCTGCCGGCCTTCCGCAAACCGAGATCGTCTTTGACGCTTCCCAATAATGCTCGTGTTTTATTTGGTGCGCAAAAGACAGTTCCTACTCGGTGCTTCCTCAATATCCGTCGTAGTTTCCCCGATAGTGCGCCAGTATACGGTATATGGACAGTGGCTATCTCTTTCTCCGTGACTTCTTCCGACTCCACAAGCTGTACTGTAAAGGTGAGGTAGAGAGCGCGTCTGATCTGCCATTACGAGTTCCCGTTTTTCCGGAATACAGTTTTGAGGTGTTCCAGCTCTTGGGGCAGACTCTCTGCATCAGAGATGGTGCGCGCCCTGTGCACCAATGTTTTTAGCACCCAATTCCTCTGCGCAGTGTGGTGGCAGCTATCCGCATCCAAATACAGGTCAGTGTGCGTTTTCTACCTGTATACCCCGTGACCCAGGGTGCCATCCGCTCTTCTTTTGACCATGAAGTCCAGGAATGGCAGTCTTCCTTGTGCTTCGGTCTCCATAGTGGATTTGATGTTCGGATGTATGGAGTTCAGGAAGTCTAGGAGCTTGTCCCTTCCATGGGGCCAGATCACGATAGCATCATCCACATAATAGAGAAAATTAGTAAGTTTCCATTTGGATGAGCTTCCTCTTCGAAGTACTCCATATAGAAATTCGCTACCACAGGCGAGAGTGGGCTCCCCATTGCGACTCCTTCTGTTTGTTCATAGTATTCTCCATTAAAGAGAAAATACGTGGAGGTCAGAACGTGCTTGAAAAGGTCGGTCGCCTTCTCGTCAAATTTCTGTGCAATAAGCTGAACTGACTCTCTAAGAGGCACCCTGGTGTATAATGAAACAGCGTCGAAGCTCACCAGAATATCTGAGTCTTTCAGCTTTAAGTTTTAGAGACGTTTAACGAAATCCACAGAATTACGAACGTGATGAGGGCATTTACCCACATAAGGGCTTAGTAATTCTGCCAGGTATTTGGTCAGCAAATATGTAGGTGCCCTGTGTCGCTGACAATTGGGCGAACGGCACCCCTTCTTTGTGGACTTTAGGGAGTCCATAAGGTCTTGGCGGTAAAGGTCCTTGAGGTGTCAATTTCTTGGTGACAGCCTCTGCTAAATCTGCGTCCTTGAGAAGAGCTCTAGTCTTGTTCTCCACCTGCATGATGGCGACATGTCTGATCGCCAAAATATTGTGCCCGTTGGACACTATGGACCGGCAGTACACCCGTGGACTGTTCGACCAAGAAATACGCCGGGAGAAACTGAAGAATCAGCCACGCGGAGACGTTTCGAGTAATGCAAGGAATGGACGCAGCCGCAAGTCGAGTCACATTGGTTCCGCTGGAAGGTAATCATTACCCATCAACATATTTGGCAAAAACAATATTACAAATACATTATCAATCTCGTAATTTTGTGTCAGGTTTCATTTATCAACACTTAGATTTTCAATAAACCGCCATATCGTAGGGATGAATTACTAGGTCGATGAACTGGTGCATGTTTCTCATTACGTTATTTCGTACCAGTAACTGGTAAGCGGCTATGAGACCAATAGCTGGTCACAATATCTCTGTTTTGTTGAAGCTGCCTTGCAGATTAAAACCGCGTGATGAACCGAGTCTCAACGTCGGGACCTTTGCCTTTCGTGAGCAAGTACTCCATCAACTTTTCCCACCCGAGCACGACCCACGACCCTTTCTCACAGCTTTACTTCCACCAATAACTCATCGCTTACCTTCCAGACTTCACAGAAGTTCTCCTGCGAAACTTGCGAGACTAGCACTGCTGGAAGAAGGAATATTGTGGCGATACTGTCCAATCACAGCCTGGACGATGTTGCCAGAATTAATTTTCGCTCTGCAGCGGAGTATACGCTGATATGAAACTTCCTGGCATATTAAAACAGTGTGCTAGTCCGAGAGTCGAACTCAGGATCTTTGTCTTTCATGGGCAAATGCTCTACCAACCGAGCTACCCAAATGCAACTCACGATGTCTTCCTCACACCTTCACTTCCACCAGAATCTCGCCTCCTACATTCCACACTTTATTTTGTTACTTTTATAACTTAATCCAAGGGTAATAACTGATAATAACACAGGATGCCGACAACGCAAGTTTGTTGTCTGCTGACTCTATTGCTGACGGAGCTGTAGATAGTACGGTTTGTTCTTTAACACTGCCGGATTTTTTCTGATCTTAGTTAAAGGCCACTGAATCAAAACTCTTGTTGCCAATTGCCAGCACGGATCTCATATATTGGCACATAGTACTTTCAATCCCTTTCAATGATTTATCATAGTTCCTCGCTAGCCCATTAGTCCTATAATTCGTAAAGGTATAAAATCTGAAATGCATATTAAGCGCACTTATGTCCTTTCTAATGGATATCAACGGGCGTCTGTGGTTTGGAGAAGGCATCACAAAAATATCATCATCATCGAGACGGACGCAAGAAATCTGGCTTTTAAACAAATCCCGAAGAACTCATAGGTTCTTCTCAAACAATACCGAAAGTTTATCAGCCTGTATTATCATGATACAGTTCCTTCAGTGCTTCTCGATAATATCCAGTTATACTACTAAGAAACAGTGAAAGATCTCGGCGTAATCTAGGTTGAATATTTAAATTGGGAAGAACGAATAGCAGAGGATGCAGGAAATCCCAATCTTCCGTACACACAGTAGAAACATATTTATACCTAAAACAGGACAAACATTATTACAGCCTTTAGATCTGCCAAATCTTCGTTACTGTGGCTCAAAATAGCATAAGTACTGAACATTCCAAACAACTCTAGCTACTCATGAGTAGTTGAGTAAGATCTGTAATATCCTGCCGCTCTTGCTTTGTTCTGTTTCGATGAAAGCGACCGGTTAGGTGACGTGATTTTGCAGGGCCTGATTTGTCCATGGCTTTCTTAGTCAGTCGTATCCTCAACTACTCACCCCGACTATAGAATGCCCATCATTATTCTATATCTGCAGCTTAGGTGACGTGATTTTGCAGGGCCTGATTTGTCCATGACTTTCTTAGTCAGTCGTATCCTCAACTACTCACCCCGACTATAGAATGCCCATCATTATTCTATATCTGCAGCACCAGATCGAATCCATGTAGCATATTGATGGTACTTATGCATGTATCACTAAGTCTTTCTCCATCCCCTTCTCGATATCAACAACACAGTTTTGGAACGAACTACATACTAACCTACGTCTTACCCAAAACCATTCTGCACTCAGTAGGGGACGAGCTTAGTGTGTTATCGTTGGCGTAAGTGACCTATATGTATATCAACAAATCCTTCCCTCTTCCCTTCAACAGTGTACAAGTGTCTGTCACATTATCAAAAACAGTCACGCTATTCTCATAGCTATCTCATTTTTCTTCGTTCGACCGTATCTGCCAATGTCACCTTAACTGTTTCTTGTTATTCCTCTGATCATCCCTTCTCCACATTTAATTCCGTTTGAAATACTGCCATAGATTTCAGATGACGTAATGAGGCAACTGGTTAACGCATTCTTAAGAAAACTGACATCTCTGAAATTCCACGTATTCATCATTGTTACATAATTGATATTGTTATGTTTTTGAAATGTAATGCTTCAGAATAATGCTCAAGATTAGACAGGTGGACCATAAGGGGAAACGAAAGTATCTGTGGAGAAAGGAAATTTATGGCACAACTTGACCAGACGAGTTAATCGTCTGATATCTGGCGCCATCACTATTTTTGGACGTTACTGCCGCTCAGCCGCAGCAGTTGCGAGAACTTTTCGTTGTTCTTGTCTGTCATTTCTAACATGATTGACCCCGGAAAACACACAACACCATCTCTAAACATCCACTTCGACAGACAGCAGGGCGTCTTTTTGCCTTGAGTTAGTCCGAAAACGCATCTCGTGGTCGTGCTGTAGCGTTCTCGCTTCCCACGCCCGGGTTCCCGGGTTCGATTCCCGGCGGGGTCAGGGATTTTCTCTGCCTCGTGATGGCTGGGTGTTGTGTGCTGTCCTTAGGTTAGTTAGGTTTAAGTAGTTCTAAGTTATAGGGGACTGATGACCATAGATGTTAAGTCCCATAGTGCTCAGAGCCATTTGAACCATTTTTTAGTCCGAAAAGCTCTGCGCAGTACGGCGTGATACTTTTAACAATGCATTGATCGATAACATGTTTGGTTCTGTGCATTATGTTGTTGTTTCAGAGAATATCAATTAATTGTTTTGTGGTTGGATTGCCATGGCTGGTTTCATATCGTCCCTACTTATACAGACCGGCTACAGTGTCACTCCTAAGAATTTACAGTTACGACAAATTGCAGAGGGAGATCAAGAACTGACTACAGTAAGCTGCTTCAAATACATGTTGGTTGCAGTTATTTATGACATTATTTAATAATACCAGCACTCACATGTATGTCATCTTCGTCTTCCTTCTTTTTATCGTAATTGCTGCTGAACAAAAACTAGTGTTCATTCTTATGTTATTTTATTTTTTCAGGCACTTACTTATAAACAAATAAATTCGCCTTACATTATTCATCACATTGAGTTAATGATAAGCGATTTAAGAAATTAATGACCAGTAGTTTGTCGTGCGTAACAAACCGTTTAATACTTTATGAATATCCAAAAGGGCCAAGTAATTTAAGAAATCAGAAATATACAAGAAAATGGCAGGTTACTGAGAAGTTTGTGAAGTGTGGTGGTTATTGCTTGTATTTGGATGATAATGACTAACATTGTATGGAAGTTTTGCTACACGCTTCGTTGGATTTTGGTATATTTCACTATTTCCATTGTAGAATAAATCTAGGTTATTTGTTATTATTGGACCAACGTACGTTCATTTCCCGGCTGGGATGTCATATAAATCAATGAAATTCTTTTATTGTCACCGACCGGAGCCTAATAGCCAGTTATAACATCCTCGCAAATATAGATCTAGGATGCTGAAATTTGCTCAAAGTCTCTGACGCCTGGCGCAATTACGTCTATTAAGAGCGGCGTCGCGATCCCGGCGAGAACGATGCTCCAGGGAGTGTCTGCCCGCGTCACATTTCGGGTGCTCGGAGAGACGAGTGCGCAGGATTGCCCTCCTCGAGCCACAATTGTCTCTGTAATTGAAATCCTTGAGCGACTCTTTTTATTCGGTCCCGCCGCTGCGGAACTCCTCGATAATTCGCGGAAATCTGGCTCTCCGGTGCTGCGCCGAGCGAGCGCTGAGTGGATCACTATCGGCGTAATTGGAGACCAATCAGCGCGATTGAATTAAAGAACCGCTGCTCGCGGAAATGGAACTAACTCTGTTAAAACTCGGGAAGAAGTTCCCGAGGATAAATATGGAGTCGTAAGAAACGCAAGCCGGCTGATTCTTGTTCCGTTCCGGCCGCCCGCCCAGTCAGGTAATTTTTTGTGCAAGTGCGGGAAAAGGGCGCCTGATGGCAATTACGGAGGGAAATGTCTTAGCGGGAGTCAAAGTTATCGCTGAGAGCGTCTGTGGGGAACCTCTCAGGCGAAAGCAGAATCTTGTTTCCTTGCGTAAAGGAACTTGTTAAAGGCACTCGAGGAACCTATTTTTCAGTCTTTCGTTCGTGTAATTGTGGAATCATCGATGTATGATAATATTGTTCTGCCATTTGTGGCACATTATGGGTATCTCGTTCTACTATTAAGATGGTAATGCCTGTATGTAGTCATGCAATGATAATTCATTAGTGTTTGGTGTAATTGTGTGACATCGTGAAATTGGAAGCAAGACGATAGAGCTGCGGTTTTGTGGTGCAGAAGGTAGGAATTTTTTTTTATCTTTAATGAACCAGAGTAATGAGGAGTAAAGAAAAAATAGTTTTAACAGAAGTATAGCAAGTGTATTTGGCTACAGCAAAATTGTGGGTACTTAGTGAGATTAAAATATTTACTGGAAACATGGAAACGGCCAGCAATGGCGGAGCAAATACTCTGTGTAGCGTCAGAGACGTATCAAGTAGGCTTTCGCAGCCATAGAAATTTTGTGAAGAAGTGTGTATGGACGACAAACGACAACGAAATTTTACGAGATATAATTATCCCTTATTACTACGCGTGGAAAATAATGAGAGGTTAATATCAACAAGGTGTTTACTAAACAGCTCGTTCTTTCCAAACATAGGAATAATGCCTGTCTAATACTGCAGTTATCAATGCTAGCACTTCGGCAATTCACTTGCTGTCCTCGTAAATCACAATTTTAAAATTTTGTTGACAGGATTCCACTATGTGCACTTACTGTGTTTTTAGTTTAGGTCATTTTGCAGAGGCTGTACAGTTAACAACAAATGCTTCACAGGTCTAAGCCTTTACTTATCTAACCATTCAGATAAAGATCTGGAAATCTCTTTCCACGATTAAAAACAAACATGGGTGCAGTGTATGTTGCATTTTAGAAGTCTAAGTTTTTCTGTTTCTTACTTCTTTTGTTTTATTCGTCAGACTTTCGACTTATTTGATGTGGACCGTTCCTGCACTAATCCCTTCATCTCAGAATAGCACTGCATTCCCCTTCACGTTCCTATCCTGACCATCCATGTGAAAAACTTCGTCATTTCTAATTTTCAACTCACATCTACAGAACCCTATATCAAATTCTTCAAAGTTTTTGTTTTCCTGTTTTTCACGGGTCTATTATTCATTACCATATAGTTCTGTGTTCCCAATGTACGTTCTCAGCAACGTCTTCCTCTAATGAAGGACAACATTTCATATTAGTAGACTTATTTTAATGAGGAATGCCGTCTCTGCCTGATCTAGTCTCCTTTTTATATGTTTCTTGTTTCATCCGTTCTGTATTATTTTGTGCCCACTTCGTGGTCTCCAATTTTGATTTTTAAGTTTGTCGCTAGCATAGGGTAGTATATAATGTCAATCTGAGCACAAATATTGCTCGCGGGTATAGAGAGAGAGAGAGAGAGAGAGAGAGAGAGGGAGAGGGAGTGGGAGAGCGACAGAGAGAGAGAGAGAGAGAGAACTTTTCCACCTCAAATTGCTTTCGACCCGTTAAAGAGATTTGTTGCCCGTTACACTCAGACTAAGAATGACCATGGGCTCATGAAACAAACAGCGACTATATTAACGGTTGAAGGTAAAAGTATCAACTATTTTTATTTTTTTTCTGTATTGTTTTTTTAAACCAGTTTACAGGCAGCCCAGCAGCAGCATACCACGTCAACTATTTTTAGTGGAACTATACTATTTTAAGCCACCAGAATTGCATATCTTGATGAGAAAAATTCGTTGATGTAAGTCTTTCGTACGTCTAATAAGAAATCGTGTATAATAAATTCAATATAGTGAATTTTTTGAAGTTATTGCGAACACTGAATGGCCGACGAGAAGTGGATATGTCGTCAGTTATGTGTTGCCCCTCCGAGGGATTAAAGTGTAGTGAAAGTAGTGTTACGTAGATAAGGTTTGTTACGAGAAATGCTATGCTTCATTTATAGAGTGTTGCTTGTAAGACATCCACATAGTCGAGTCAATAGTTGATCATAAACCGTCTTCGGAGTACTATGGTTATTCTTAATGAAGAATTGTTGACATGCTCTTTCTTGTGGCAAATGAATCAAGAGTTTGCGGAAATGTACAAAGAACATTTCCCAAATTGATGCCGTCCAATTTATCTAGCCTTAACACCACCAAAATACTTTACGAAACTGATACCAATACAAAGTATGCGAAGAAGGACTGCTACCAACGAAGCTACAGAAGTAATTACAATAAATCCACTTTCCAGTTCCCGTAAAACACAAAGAGAAATGTGTATGTATTAAAGAAGCGTTCTTCATAGCCATAAGTATCACCCGTTCCGTATTTCTCTACGTCAAGAGCAATGTATATGGTAGGGATTTTCAATGCCATTTTGAGTACTGTCAGTAGGTAACATAATTACTGAGAAAACATTGGATGTTTCAAAAGGACGTTACCAATTTGAAAATTCATATAAATTAATTCGTAGTACGTACATAGGTGATTATAATGTAAATTTGTTTGTCAAGTTTTGTTTCGCGTAGTTCGCTAGTGCCGAATCGCACCGTAAGGAGCGCTAGCGGCAGTTGCATTAAAGATGGCTGCATTCACTGGATACAAGCGTGCTAGCAGTGTGTTTTGGTTTGAAGAATCGAAATCGGTGACAACAGTTCGGCGTAGTGCGGATATGTTAAATCGATTACACGAGGATGAACATTTATTGGACAAAATCATCTTTTCTTACGAGTCGACTTTTCACTTATGTGGCAAGGTTAACATACACAACTGTAGGATTTGGAGCAGTGGGAATCCACATACAACATTGCAACATGTGATAGCCCTAAACTGAACATTTTTTGTGCATTGAGCAAGAGCTAAGTGGATGGCCCCTTTTTTCCGTGAGAGAACCATCAACAAGACAGTGTACCTGATATGTTACAACAATTTTTGATACCACAGATCGATGAGTATGACCTAGAACAAAATGTTTACTTCATGCAAGATGGTGCACCACCCCAACTACCTGGCTGACGTCCGGGACTATCTCAGTGACCGCTTTCCAGGTCAGTGGATTGGCCGAGATGCGCCAATTGCATGGTCCCCACGTTCCCCACACCTGACACCACTCGATTTTTTAAAATGGAGATTCGTCAAGGATATCGTGTTTGTACCTCCTGTGCGGCTTCTCTACCTGAACTTAGAGCAAGAATTTACTCCGCCACTAAGCAAGTTAACCCGCAATGCTACAGCGAGCTTGGGAAGAAACTGACTTCCGATGGGATGTGAGCAGGATAACCAACGGAAGCCACATACAACGTCCTTAGTTTAAGGTAAAAATAACCTGATGTGGTTCCCTACAAAATAACACTAAACCCAACTCTATATCTTCTGTCAATAAATTAATATGAATTTTTAAATTTGTCAAGTCCTTTTCGAAACACCCTGTATTGTTTCCTCTTGACACTTTCAGAAAGCGACAACGGCCAACGAAAAACCTATGTTCGCTTCATCAGGCCTTCGGACGACAGTGAACGGTGAGTGTGTGGTATAACATACTCAGACAGTCGTTATTTCATAAGTCTTTACTATACGATGTTCAGATAAGTTACGGGAAAGCAGATGGGTGACGTCGTCGACAACCGCCAATTTCTCGCCTGGTGCACACCCTGCCATTTTCAAGGCAAAACTGCAGCAAATAAGCGCTGTGCATGGGAATTTAATACCACAGTTTTCAGAGAAACTCCGGAAGGACAATACACACAATGTAAACCCTAGCGCCATTACAAACGAAAGACGACCGATGTCAGAGGTTATCGATGGCGATGTTAATAATCACTGTCTTTTTTTTTTTTTTTTTTTTACCAAAGGGCAAGATTCCGTGCAGAATTTAGACAAAACCTACCAACACCGTTCATAAGTTAACTTGCTAATTTAATTTCAACAGCTTCCTTTAATAAGACTATCCCAATAGCAGAACGCGCTTGCCAGAATCACCGTGTTGTCATATTCCATAAGAAATAAGTGCCAAGAAAATATTCTGCAATGGCCGATTTGCTCGGCTGTTGTAAGCCTGTGTGCCGCTTACGTTCTGTTTACCGGTCCTCAACAGTCCCGGTTGTCTGACCAATTTATGGCATGCAGGAATTACAGTAGACACCCGCCTTACGCAAACCAATGTCACGGAACCTCAAAGAATCCTGATCTCAGATGGTAATCGAAAAACACACATCACATCATATTTTCGCAGAAGACAACCAATACTGTTCTAAATGCCCCTTGCGTAAGATAGGCCATATGCTTTGGTGCTACCCTGGTACTATCATCACTCACTAAGTACACAGTTTGTCGATAGAGTAACTCACGTCTGATCTGTCTTTCACTACAACCGTTCTGATGGAAGGTGAATTGGAGATGGGCTAACTCCGTTGACAAACTTTCAGGGTATGAGATGACATGGGCCGTGCGAACCAAGGTACGAAGTACCTCTTCATATCGAGCTGGATGGTGACAATTATCAGCCAGCAGATACAAGAACGTGTGAAAAGACGTCCTATAAACGGCGTGTCCCATCGTTCAAATTATCACTGCCATGAGGCTAAACAAGGAAAGTATTGACTACCCGTCCGAAAAAAACATGCAGGTTTAGAAGCCGTCGACTCGAAGGCCCGATCCTCGAAATCTACCATAAAGAAATGGACAATAATGGGTGACAACGGGCTTCCCAACGCAACAACATCTGTCTGCTCGTAGTACTGGTCATTGAACCTTTTATTTTAAAGTACTGATTTTTATCTGTGTGCAAACAACATAGTATGGATAAAATAATGAAAGAATTCATTTAATTTGAAATAGTACATTTTATCCTGTAAATTCTAAAAAGTTTCTCACTAGCTAAGATTCGTTTGCGACTATCAGATGTTCTAATGGATATCTCACCAATTGTGGAACATTATGGGACATTCTTTTAATTGTCTCATCTTAATGACAGCTCAATGACGGTTGGGTACGAAACAAGTTTAAACCTCTGTAAAGGCGAAGTCACAAACGTAAGTTTCGCGTTAACAAGATGGTGCAAGTTTCATTGGAGAGTGGCTTAAATGTCCTGCTGGTGGGCCATTCAATTGCCACAGCAGCATAAAATCCATCATATATTTTTTCTGTGTGCTTTCTTTCTCTATCAACACTGCCTTTGTGTCATCGAGACCTACTATTCTGAAGGGAAAATAGCATAAGTCCACTACAAAAACAAAGATGAGCCCTGCATGTCGATTATTAATGACGTGGTCGCAATTTTTCTTTATCATCATTCACGTAACTGATTACAAGTGTCTTTAGCGGTACAACAAAAAGTTGAGGTGAAAAGTTAGGCGCTCCCAAATATACAGGATGTAAAGGATATAACTATGATATTTATACTGGTGACTGAAGACTGTGTACTGAATAACATGACAAAAGTATTTAAGTCATTTCCAGAGTAATAATATTAGCCAATACAAGTTGTAGGCTCTTAGGCTGGTTATTACCTCCAGGTACTTCGAGTCACCCACTTCACGGGGCGGTAAATGATCGTAGAGCTTCTGAAGGTATGTATCGAGCACATTTTCCGGATGAACTCAGTCCCTTCGAGACCACGAGCACGAGCAAACATCAAATCATTATTTTTCTCCTGGGCAGCAGGTCAGATGTTGAAGTGTTGACACATGGTTTCAAAACATTTAGTCTATACTCACTCAGTGATGCACTATGACCAAGCAGTAAACATCAGGTCATAAAGCTCGTGACATGTTTGTGGAAAGATTTGTCTGTACATATTAGGATACCACACGTAAAAATATCTGCCCTTATATTCGTTACATCCTGCCGCGCGGAGTGGCCGCGTGGTTTGAGGCGCCATGTCACGGATTGAGCGGCGCCTCCCGCCAGAGGTCCAAGTCCTCCCTCGCGCATTCGTGTGTGTGTTGTTCTTAACATAAGTTAGTTTAAGTAGTGTGTCAATCTAGGGACGGATGACGTCAGCAGTTTGGTCCCTTAGGAATTCACACACATTTGAACATTTTTCACATCCTGTGCACGTAGGGCGCTTTACAATTCCTGTTACAGGCTGAAAGGGGTTGTAGAGGGGACATAGTAGATAAAATTATGATAACGAAACCATGTAAGTATGTGCCGTTTGGGTGTAAAATAAATTTGAAGATCTAGTCACTTTAACGTCTCCCACTTCAGAGTACGCATACAGCATAGACAATAAGCTGTAGCCTGTGTGATATCCAGGAGTTCCTAAACGTGGCGACGCTGTTGTTCATTCTGTAACGTATGTCAGCGAGACGTGCTTTCATACACTCGGTCCACAAACGCTGATGCATATCTGTGGAGCTCCACTCAACTTTGCTCGTTGAATACATGCCAGTTTTTCGCAGTCGTTGTAGTTGAACAAAAATGGTGTGTAAGGGACTGAGTTGATCCGGAAAACGTGCTCGATACACACCTACATATGTTTAGAAGCTCTACGTTTATTTACCACCCCGTGATTCGATAATAAAACTTATTTTATCTCCAAACGGTACTTTTCCAGTCATGGATTCCTTACTAAAACTTTATCCTTAAGCCACGTTTACAACCAGTAGAGGTCTGGAACTGAATTGTGAAACACCCTATTCATGACAAGGCTGTGTTTGGGATGCGACACTCGCCAGCGATACTGACTCAGCAAATCTGCGTTATTACGAAATACTTTCAGTCACTGGTGGTTGGCTTCTAACTTGAATAGATTTGCGTCCGCATTTACCTACATTTGTACGTTCCAGCTCTGAAAGCATTTCAGAACGACCGTCAGCAAACCTGGAAGTTCCCTGTGCTTTACACAACCCAATCTAGACTCTGTCACGAATGATGATGATGATGAGGATGAAATGACGGGGACAACACAAACACCCCGTCCTCGGACGGGAATCGGATCCAGGACCCGGTGATCCAGAGGTAGCAACGCTAGCCACTAGACCATGAGCCGCGGACCAAAACAGCTCCCCAGGTATTGGGAAGGAAGTCATCCGTACCCTTTGAAAGGAGCTATCCCGGCCTTTGCCTGAAGTGATTTAGGGAAATCTCAATGTTTTACGAGTTAAACTTATCGGTCATGTGTCCCTACTTACAGTTCCTGATCGCTGCCCGCCATACAAGCCAGAACAAACATTACGAATGCAAAACACTTTTATGGATTAATGTAAATGTATATACACATGGATATACTAGAAGTTCATGATTTTGTTTCTTGTCTTTCTGTTCATTTTTAAAGACCTTTTGTCTTCATTCCCACAACTACCCTTATCCCATGCCGAGGAGTCGCCAGGGCTACGATAAACTGCTCGTCTATTTACTTGGAGCTGCTTGGTTTCTGCGGAAATAAAGCAGAGCATATTACGCACTTCACGATATAGAAACTACCAGTCTGTCTCGCCTGGCCGCCAAGAGCTGTTGCATAGCGATTTGATTCACGGTTCCAGTTTTATGTCTCCTCACGTGTATAGTGATTTTACGACTATGACGTGTGGGGCCTGAAGATGGCATCAATGTAATGCCAAAACTGGTAGCATATAAGAAGTTCATAAAATAAAAAAATAGTTCAAATGGCTCTGAGCACTATGGGACGTAACTTCTGAGGTCATCAGTCCCCTAGAACTGAGAACTACTTAAACCTAACTAACCTAAGGACATCGCAAACATCCACGACCGAGGCAGGATTCGAACCTGCGATCGTAGCGGTCGCGCGGTTCCAGACTGAAGAGCATAGAACCGCTCGGCCACTCCGGCCGGCTCATAAAGTAAATTTCTGCAATACATACGGCCGTTGATAAATTATTGCATCAAAGAAGTACATGCCAGCCGTGGTCCCACAGTCCATAATGGATTAATAAGTCTTTCTCATCAGAGTATTCTCTTTTTTCTTAGATGGTTTTTTACATGCACTGCCTTTGAAACAACGTAACAGTAACGAAAAGTGGCACACAATTTAATGGCTAGCGTTGATTTTTCGCCATCAGCATTAGTTTAGTCCATAAATTACACTCCTGGAAAATGAAATAAGAACACCGTGAATTCATTGTCCCAGGAAGGGGAAACTTTATTGACACATTCCTGGGGTCAGATACATCACATGATCACACTGACAGAACCACAGGCACATAGACACAGGCAACAGAGCATGCACAATGTCGGCACTAGTACAGTGTATATCCACCTTTCGCAGCAATGCAGGCTGCTATTCTCCCATGGAGACGATCATAGAGATGCTGGATGTAGTCCTGTGGAACGGCTTGCCATGCCATTTCCACCTGGCGCCTCAGTTGGACCAGCGGTCGTGCTGGACGTGCAGACCGCGTGAGACGACGCTTCATCCAGTCCCAAACATGCTCAATGGGGGAAAGATCCGGAGATCTTGCTGGCCAGGGTAGTTGACTTACACCTTCTAGAGCACGTTGGGTGGCACGGGATACATGCGGACGTGCATTGTCCTGTTGGAACAGCAAGTTCCCTTGCCGGTCTAGGAATGGTAGAACGATGGGTTCGATGACGGTTTGGATGTACCGTGCACTATTCAGTGTCCCCTCGACGATCACCAGTGGTGTACGGCCAGTGTAGAAGATCGCTCCCCACACCATGATGCCGGGTGTTGGCCCTGTGTGCCTCGGTCGTATGCAGTCCTGATTGTGGCGCTCACCTGCACGGCGCCAAACACGCATACGACCATCATTGGCACCAAGGCAGAAGCGACTCTCATCGCTGAAGACGACACGTCTCCATTCGTCCCTCCATTCACGCCTGTCGCGACACCACTGGAGGCGGACTGCACGATGTTGGGGCGTGAGCGGAAGACGGCCTAACGGTGTGCGGGAGCGTAGCCCAGCTTCATGGAGACGGTTGCGAATGGTCCTCGCCGATACCCCAGGAGCAACAGTGTCCCTAATTTGCTGGGAAGTGGCGGTGCGGTCCCCTACAGCACTGCGTAGGATCCTACGGTCTTGGCGTGCATCCGTGCGTCGCTGCGGTCCGGTCCCAGGTCGACGGGCACGTGCACCTTCCGCCGACCACTGGCGACAACATCGATGTACTGTGGAGACCTCACGCCCCACGTGTTGAGCAATTCGGCGGTACGTCCACCCGGCCTCCCGCATGCCCACTATACGCCCTCGCTCAAAGTCTGTCAACTGCACATACGGTTCACGTCCACGCTGTCGCGGCATGCTACCAGTGTTAAAGACTGCGATGGAGCTCCGTATGCCACGGCAAACTGGCTGACACTGACGGCGGCAGTGCACAAAGGCTGCGCAGCTAGCGCCATTCGACGGCCAACACCACGGTTCCTGGTGTGTCCGCTGTGCCGTGCGTGTGATCATTGCTTGTACAGCCCTCTCGCAGTGTCAGGAGCAAGTATGGTGGGTCTAACACACCGGTGTCAATGTGTTCTTTTTTCCATTTCCAGGAGTGTATTAATAATAATAATAGGAGCTTACCCATTCTTTCCTGTGTAAACTAGTTTCTTTCCATATAAGCCATCATTCTAAAGCAGTTGTTTCTCCGCACACCTCTCTGTCAACACAACCTTCGGAACACTCATCTCGTTAAACAGCCAGGACCCCACACATATCTCCGTGACACATATCTCCTCGACGTTACTACAACAATAGTGAGGCAAACAAGGTAACGGGAGAAGCAACGGTGCACCTGTTTAACTGGCAGTCTAGCGGGCTTTGTCAAAGCGCCCTCCGCTCGTAGTGAGGAGGCGTATTCTTACACGAGCAAGGGGAGGGGCGCAGTACGTTTCCGTCGAGTGCCCCAGTTGAAGGAACAGACGGGAAAGCGCCGGAACGAGCACACACAGGATAATTTGCGACGATTCTGCGAGGCGCGCTCGTTTCTCGGAACGCGCGTGTGGGCATGGAACGAATGTGGGGAGCTTCCGTGGCTCTGGCTCAAAGCGGGACGCCTCTCGGAAAGAATCCCTGCAGGCCCCGTAATGAAGTTACAGACAGAAGCTGGCACGGCCGGCTCGTTAGCGCGGAAGAATTGAAAAGCCTGGCTTACACTGGGCTTAAATCGCCGGCAGTGCCTCGTCACACAGGAAAAGACAAGTTCAGACACTGGCGCGTAACACCTGCCATATTACGCCGCATGTCATACTTAAATACATTATATGATGCAAAGTATCCGAATACCTGTATGCAATGCATATTTTACAACTAGATGTCACAAGAAGCGGACCCGGTATTATTAAAAGAGTCTGGGAGTTTTGTGTCGTCCGCATAGCACAGTAACGTCAGAATGAGTCGGTCGGTAGTGTTTGATGCTTTTGAACGTGGACTAATCGTTGGATATCACCTGAGTAAAAGATCCATCACGAACATTTGAGCCCTACTAAAGCTGTTCAGGTCAGTTCGTGGTTATGTGACGGTGAAGTTCTAACGCAAAGACCCACCCCCATCTAAGACACGACCAGGAAGTCCTCGCGCACCTTCGGAGAGCGACAGTCTAGCTTTGCTGAGGGTGGTTGTAACAAATCGCGAGAAATTAACGATACGAATCACTCGTGAGTGCTAGCAGCACTCCAGCTAACACGCTGATTGTGCAGAGAGTCTAAAAAATAAGAGGGTGCAATGCTCAACGAGCTCCCCATAAGCCATAAATATCTGAAGACACTCCTAAGCGGCAGATGATGTGGTGTAAACATCGACGCCACTTATAGTATAATAAAATAATGAAATAGATGATAATAATATGCGTGGCTTCTTAAAATGTATTGAATTAATGAGATTAATTTTTCGGCGTGAATGACAAGCACAATAAGCTGAGCTGTGCCTGGAAATAAGTCCGTATTAGTTCATATTATTTTGCAGGGCGGAGTAGTTTCTTTCTCCGCTGTAGATTTGTGCTTACCATTCTTTATAATACTATGTTTGGTCGCCGCGTTCACCTTTGAAGTCTTGACCGTGTTCCTATTAAGCTTATCGGATCTTCGTAATTTTCCAAAGTACACAGGTGGGCTTCAGTGGTTGTAATTATTGCACTATTTGAAATAACAACTCACACGACCTTTCTGTTAATAAAACAATACTGTATTTTTCTGAACGGTGCACATATAAAATCCACACTCCTCACTTATTCATAGCGACCCCAAATTGGCGGTCTACAATTACTCGCTAAAATATTGACGTGCTTCTCATTCTTTCACTAGCCGAGCGCGAATCCCTCCTTGCTCCTACCGGTACCAGAAAAAAATCCTCTCTTTATTAACAACTGAAAGTCAAAAAATACATGACGGTAGGCATAGGCTCTATGATGGGCTACCGCTTCATCTTGTCTCTTTGCCTTTAAGGAAGACGAAAACATAAAGAAAATGCAAAAGGTTTATCACACACTTGATGACTGGAAACAAGTGATCTGAAGTGATGAATCACTCTATACCGTGTGACAAGCCGAAGAAAATGTTTGGCTTTAGCAAATACCTGGAGAACAGTACCTGCCGTACAGTTTAATCACTGAACGAGTGGTTACCACACTGGACCCGAATTCGAGAGGACGATGGTTCAAATCCGCGTCGCGACCATCCTCATAAAGGTTTCCCGTGATTTCCCTAAATCACTTCAGCCAAATGCCGCAATGGTTTCTTTGAAAGGGCATGGCCGACTTCCTTCCCCATCCTTCCCTAATCCAATGGGACTGATGACCTCGATGATTGGTCACGTGCCCCGACTCAACCATTGGTAATGCCAAAGTGAAGTACGACGAGTTCGTGTGGCCGTATCGGGATGGTTTTTGTTGTGGTGTTTTCCATGCTTAAGGCGTGGACCCATAAATGCGCTTTGAAAAAAGCGCTGCCGGCCCCTGTGGCCGAGCGGTTCTAGGCGCTTCAGTCTGGAACCGTGCGACCGCTACGGTCGCAGGTTCGAATCCTGCCTCCGGCGTGGATGTGTGTGATGTCCTTAGGTTAGTTAGGTTTAAGTATTTCTAAGTTCTAGGGGACTGATGACTCCAGATGTTAAGTCCCATAGTGCTCAGAGCCATTTGAACCATTTTAAAAAAAGCGCTAAATGCGGAAGGATCTGAATACATTACACAGCTTTGCATACTGCGTACCTTGTTAGAAAGGTCGTAGACGATGGTTGTTTGAATTTGCATGGTAGTGTATCCTGTTATAAAACAGCATTTGTGAGGTACTAGTTCGTGCCCGGTGACATTGCTGAAATTGAATGCCCTGACCAGGACGCGACCTGGACCCAAAGGAACGTATCCGGGAAGAGTTGGAACGTCGACTTCGTTCCAGACCACAGCATTCATCTTCACTACCTTCTTCAGTTTCACTCTTGAGGAGGAATGGGCTGCCATTCCTCCACATTCGGACATCTCAGTAGAGTTAAAGTCATCATCATGGTAAAGCATGGACACACTAGTACGGTACATTAATGTCCGCTAATAATTGTACACGTCATTTTGATCAAATAGTACGATGCTCCCATCCGAACACGTTTCGTAAGGATTAGTAATAATTTTCATCCTTCCAGGAAATGCTCAGAACAATACAGAATCCATGACAACTGAAAGCAATGAGTACAAATAACGAAACAAATGTAAATCAGACTTTTCTTTTTTATCAAAAGATAAAGTGAAAAATAGGGACAATAAATCAAATGCAGAACAAAAATCGGAAATGGAGATTTTACAAGTCAAAGAAATAAGAGACAGACACTATACAGAATTCAAAGGGGTTACCAGTAGTTACAGTATTCCTTGATACTTTATTTCCTCGTGCCACTTTAATACCGATTTCTTTCGATACTTTCTCCATGCGATTTGTCCCATATGAATTAAACAGCTATGTACCATGTAGCACCTGACTTGGGGCTAGGAATACTATGACAACAAGTTATTTGGTTGGCCCTCTGTGTGTACTGCTCTTGCAACATTAAATTCTTTTCCATTAATGTCGGACGGTGTGGCCGTGCGGTTCTAGGCGCTTTAGTCTGGTACCGCGCGACCGCTATGGTCGCAGGTTCGACTCCTACCTCGGGCATGGATGTGTGTGATGTCTTAGGTTAGTCAGCTTTAAGTAGTTCTAAGTTCTAGGGGACTGATGATCACAGATGTTAAGTCCCATAGTGTTCAGAGCCGTTTGAACCTTTTTTTGCATTGATAATACATACAGGAATGATTCTCAGAATTACCTTAATGCTTCTATTTACCTTGGTGCACAGAACTGTTCCGAGTATGCGAGTGCTTGCAGTACTACATATTGGATTTATTCTTTCGTAATAAAGTTAAGCATGTCACATCATAGTAAAACTAAGAACGCCCAAGTGTAATGGCGGCTACCCGATAATGACGGACCAGTCAACAAAAATCGTTTTCCAGCTGTCAATGACGGTACAAAATTAACTTCTGTCGTATCTATTCAATCTTCGAAAGAAGGAGACGAAAGAAATTGTAGATATTAATGCAAATATTTCCCCTACATTATTCCGGATCGTAAAATGTCTTTAATGTGTAGATATGGATACGACTTGTTGCTAAGCTGAACGCAGAAAAAAAGATAGTACACAGTCATAACGTTTCGGGTAACTTCTCGATAAAATAGTTACGTAATTTAAGTTTTGTATGTTTAAAGGCACATGCCTGAAGATATGGTACACACTGAAGTCCCCACACCGCAGTACCGCAGCACGGCACTATCGAAGCCAAAACCAAATGGCGTAACCCAGTGAATGGAGATGGGGCGCTCCATTTTCTTTTGGCTTCGATAGCGTCGGGCTGCGGTACTGCGGTAGGGGGACTTCAGTGTCTACCATATCTTCAGGCATGTGCCTGTAAACAAACGCCGGCCGGTGTGGCCGTGCGGTTCTAAGAGCGTCAGTTTGGAACCGCGTGACCGCTACGGTCGCAGGTTCGAATCCTGCCTCGGGCATGGATGTGTGTGATGTCCTTAGGTTAGTTAGGTTTAAGTAGTTCTAAGTTCTAGGGGACTGATGACCTCAGTAGTTAAGTCCCATGGTGCTCAGATCCATTTGAACCATTTTGTAAACAAACAAAATAAGTATTTTATCGAGGTGATAATTAAAACATCAAGATTACGTTTAGAAAGTTGCAACATAACCGTTACAGATTACACACAGGTGGAAATTTGTAGTTTGGAGAAAGTCACTAACAAGAAAACTGTATGTACTGTAGCATGACTGTCACATAACGTGACTTTGGCTTCTGACAGTGCAACTTCTGAGAAAAAAGCATAGTTCTGTTGTTGTGAAACTTTCTTTTTAAACTGCTGGTTCCGTCGCTACTAGCTCGATGCACTAGATCTAAGTCAGCACACCTGTTTCACTTTATAAACTTTAAACAGTATGTGATCGGGAGGGGGAAATTCTTTTTAAATGGAGAGAAACACAAAGTCGTAGCTCAGAGTCACATGACTGACACGCAGATGACGAATTAAAATAAAATTGTATTGGTTTGCGTAAATAAAAGAGGTATATGAAAAGTTTGGCAGATGAGGAAAGAGACAAATGGTTAGAGAAAGAGAAATGAAACATCATAATTAGGAAACACAATGTAATGGAAGAAGTCAAAGTGGTATTCATCCAAGAAACGGTGTTATACGGGCTCCAGAATGACTGAAACAATGGAAGGCTGTCATAAATTTTAATTATAAAGTAGGAAAAGTAAAGTTATTTTGCTGTTTTCATCTACACTGATGTTCAAAATTAAAGCAACGAACTGCTATTTCCCCATCCTCTGTATAATTCACGATGTAATCATACAAACTGTCAACCGATGTCGTTACGATCGTATTCTGCACGGAAGATGGCTCTCCGATCAACGGACAACCTTGCCAGCAGTGACGTCAGATTATCTATGAAGTCGGGTAGTGTTTGCAGGAAAGCCCCCTATCCATAGTCTCTGAGTACTCAGTCACATGGAGAAGACGCTACAGATTCTCTGCTGTGTCGGACCATAGGAAGAACAGAAGCAGGAGAGTCGCAAACTGATGTGGCCCGATGGCTTAATGTGAATCGTTCTATTGTTTCTCTCGTGAACCCTAAACTGTAACCCAGAGACCAGGACACGGACGACCAATTGTGACATCAGAACGAGTGGACCGTTATTTGGTTGGAAGGGCACAACGCTACCGCCTTTCTACTGTACTGCCACTGGCATCTGACCTCGCAGCATCCCCTGGACGTGTTGTATCGAGGCAAACGGTATACGGAAGGCTTCAGCAGAGTGACCTTTATTGTTGGAGACCTGTTTTCTGTTTTTTACCTGTTATCGTGGAGCCGTCAACATGCCACCGGGACAGTCAAACAGCGGCCAATGTTCTTTACAGATATGAGTCCCAATTTAGTCTGGAGAATGATTCGCATTTGGAGGGTACGTGGAACACGATTTTGGGACTCATTGTGGAAAGAGACCGATATCGAAGGCAGAGGTTATGTTGACGAACACGAACACCTCTTCATGAAATTGTATGCGTGAATCAGCTAGATTTAACTGTGAGCTTTTGGGATCTCATGGGCGATTGTTGCGAGGTGCTGTGGAACCATACTTCGTATTGATGGACGATAATGCTCGACCTCACGGAGCATGGGTGGTTAATGTTTTTTTTTTTGGAAATGAAAGACATTGCACTATTGGCGTGGCCTGCTCGCTCTTCCGATTTCTGTCCCATAGTACTCTATGGGTCTGGTTTGCAGTAGGGAGATGAGCTGCATCAAGTCAGCAATTACCAACCACTTTCCAAGACTTGTGAGCAGCTCTGAAGGAAGAATGGGCGTTATTGCTTCAACATGAGATTGGTAACATCATTCATAGTATGGCCTGTCGTAATCAGGCCTGTATTGGTGTCAGAGGTTGTCACAGCCCATACGGAGCACATTAACCTGTTGTCAGAATGTTGGGGCAAATCCATTAAGTTGGAAAAAAAAACAAGAACATGTTTTTCTACTGTTATGCACGTTGCAGTTGATTATGCTATGTATTCTTTACTTCGTTTCTACTTTAGTATCACTTGTTCATACAGTTTTCTGGCAAAAAAAAAAGCCACCGTGAAAAATTTCCGTTTGTTGCTTTAATTTTCGATACCAGTGGACATGTCTGCAATTACTGCGCTTTAGTACCGCAGACTACCGGTTGGAGAGTCGAAACGAAATAGCGCAGTGGACCATTACGCAGTAATTTGTTTTCTGCTTTTGAACTAGAAAATGCTTCAACAGTACATGCTGGAAATGGAACAGTGGTTAGATGTCGCAGATACTTTTAATGTGGTCGAACAAGTCTGAATGATGAAGAACGAAATGAGAGACTGTTTCCAACTGAAGAACTGAAGAGGAGGCCTCGGTGCTCAAAGACCGCCATGTCTCAGTCGAGGCGATTTTGTAAAAGATGAAACTCAGTCATAAATTATGTTTCATCGTAGTGCACGACATTCCGAAAATGTCAAAAGCGACCGCCCACTGGATTCCTAGACTGCTCACATTCATTAGAAATGCCCGTGAATCGATGCAGCTGCGGAGATGTTGCAGCTGTGTTACGCCACTCGAGATGCCTTCTTTTGTCCACAAATCACCATGGATAGCTGCAGAGTGTATCACTAAGTCCTGAACCCAAAAACCAAAGCAATGTCGAATATCCTACCATCATCAGACAAGGCTACGTTGAGTGTTTCTGGGACTACCATGGGGTGATGCTAAAAGATTATGTTATTAAGGACAAATCATCATTATAGTACTCTACCAAAATCTCCTGATTGGGGCTATGGAAGGCTGTCAAGATGGAAAGTCGCATGGAGGAATCCAAGGGGATGGATTTTCTTAAAACCGTCAGATAGCAAACAATTACCTTCTTCCAGGAGTGCTAGTTCTGCAAGGTTCGCAGAAGAGCTTCTGTGAAGTTTGAAAGGTAGGAGACGAGGTACTGGCAGAATTGAAGTGTGGGGACGGGTCGAGAGTCGTGTTTGGGTAGCTCAGTTGGTAAAGCACTTGCCCGCGAAAGGCAAAGGTGCCGAGTTCGAGTCTCGGCCCGGCACACAGTTTTGGCCTGCCAGGAAGTTTCACAACTACACATGCTGATTCTATTGACAGTCAAATTTTTCTTAATCCTCCATATTTCACTTATATGGTGTAACACCACCGTATCTCTCACCTCTTCCATATCTGATGTAAAACCCAAACGAAAAGGTAAAAACTGGAATAGGAAAATCTGTACCGGTAAATGAAATATTAACCTACACTAGTCACTGCCAGTATTTAACCAAAGTAGATTATATGGCAGGGGAAGCAGTCCCCAGCACAATTCGTGGAATGACTACTCGCACACGTGGAAGGTACCACGCCAGGTGGTCGAACTGGACAGTGCTTTGAAAGAACAGACCTTGGCGCCAAACACCCCAAAGTCACAATACATAGTGTGTCACGAAGCTGTCCAGGGACGACGGAGACTGTTTTCAGCGAGCTGTGTGTGGTCGGAGGATGCATGCCGCTTTTTGGTAGAGTCCCAGAAGAGAGTCTGTTGTGGACAGAACTGCAGGGAGTCAGAATTCGTCGAGACACATGGGACGTTAAGATAACATGCGGAAGGCAATGCTACAGTGATAGCACCGGTTCCCGTCGGATCACCGAAGTTAAGCACTGTGGGGCTTGGCTAGCACTTGGATGGTTGACTGTCCACGTTTGTCGAGCGCCGTTAGCAAGCCTTGTGAGGCCAACTGAGAAGCCACTCGACTGAGAAGTAGCGGCTCCGGTCACGCTGACAATGGCCGGGAAAGCAGTGTGCTGACAACACGCTCCTCCATACCTGCATCCACTCATGCCTATCGGCTGAGGATTACACGACGGCCGGTTAGTACCATTGGGCGTCCAGAGGTCTTTTCGGGGAGAGAGAGAGAGTTAAGATAACACTTCAGAGAGTGGAATTGGAACAGCCAAGTTTGAGGCACCTTTGACAACCCTGAGACGCCGACACCGCCCTCGGGTCACCCTAGACACAACGTTTGACGAAATGTAAAAACAGCTTCCATAGAAATAGGAGGAAGAACCACGGCTGTGGTTGCAGAGGTTCACCCTTATTGACCAGCTCAAATGTAGGCAGAGAGAGGGAGAGAAGGACACTGTTTTCGAGTGCCTAGTATAACGAATTTCGGAACTGGGTAACCATCTGAAATGAAGAAAGGAAGGGAGACCAGAGTCTCTTAAGACAACTTCTTACGAGTCCGGCACTCTCAGTATTTATAATGAAACCAATCAGCATTACATGACACTAGAAAAACGCACAGATGCACTCTGTGGAAAGTGATTTTGGATTCCTGCATCTCGACAGACTTCTTAGGTAGACGACTTGGTGGGTGGACATAGTCTGGAGAAAACGGGCTCTCACCTGGCTGAGTTAGATGCCCACACAATTTGTTGGTATAGAGCCAGTGAATGAATCTGCAGCGACCTGAAATGAAATGTCGTAGGGCGAGAGTCACTCATCGGGTAGGACGGTCACCTGGTGCCAGTCTTTTTAGTCGACAACACTTCGGCGACTTGAGTGTCGATGGGGATGACATGATGATGAAGACAACACAACACCCAGTTTCTGAGCGGAGAAAATCTCCGACCCAGCCGGGAATCGAACCGGGGTTCCTTTGCGCAGCATTCGGTCGCGCTGACCACTCAGCTGTCGAGGCGGACCTTTGACTGTGGTGAGATCCAGCTGTAACAGCGAGGTGAACTGTAGAGAAAGTCAAATAATGTGGCGATACTCCGTAATTTCCATTTTTATTCTGGAGACTGGATTGCATTTAGAGCATCAACATTCGTTCAACTCTAGTCATAGATGCAAATGCATTACTTGTGTAGTGTTTTGTACCTGTATAAATTATCTTCGGCAACACGGTACATGAATGTAAATGTTTTATCCAGACATGCATTCTTTTCAATCGCACTCCAGACCCCTTGTCCAGGATTTCCAAGGAAATCGTCTATTACTGTCAATCGTTGCTAAGCCATTTCTTTAATTTTCGAAAGCTTATTTCTTTAGCTGATGGAATTACAGTTTCCTTGAGACATGCGAGTCTCTATCTTCGACAATCAAGGAAGCTAAAGAAATTAATTAAAATTTGTGCCATGGCCAGGACTCGGACTGTGGAGAAAATAACTGAAATGTGAGTTAGGGATGGCATTGGACTAGAGTCGTATGCGTGCAACATACTGCAGCCGTGGTGTCATGATTCGCACGTCTCCCTTGGAACAGAAGACCCTCGTGATAGATCTAGCTGCGGCATAAATTTTAATTCATTTCTTGAGCTTCTACCACTATCAATTCTTTAGCATTTAAATCTAATAAACTGAGTTAATTGAAATTCTTCTTTAATTTCGTTGAAGAATGAACATCTGTATCATTCTATTGGCAAGCAGCGAATTATTTATATCAGATATACAGAGCAACATTAATATATTCAATTATATATCCAACACTGAAAGCTCCTCCCACCAGCAACAGCATATATTGGCATCCAGTGACTTCTTCCTCTTTCCTCAGATAAAGAAATCATTTTGTGGCAGGTATTTCTTGCAGACAAGGTCTGACGTCTCAGATATTCATTGTCTGAACTTGATTTTTTCTATGTGATACTGAACATATTTTGACAACCCTCCTAAAGTAATAGAAAGAAAACAAAAAGATACAAATTAAAAAAGAAGTTACAGAAAGTGCACTTCTAAAGTACGAAATTACGTGGTGGAGAAATCTTCAATACAAAAAAAAAGAGGAGAACGAACTGCAATCATATGAAAAGCAGTGTTGTAGAAAGAAGTAAAAAATGATAAATGCAGGTAGTGAAGATGTACTATAAAGATCATGTAAGAAAAGTAGTATACAAAAAGGCATAAGTGGCAGAAGCAATTGTATTGGCGTAATAACCCACGCCTGCAATGAGAGACATAGTACAAGAGAGATAGATGGGACGAAAAAGAACACAGTATATAAGCTAAATAACATGTTTAGAGTACTAGCAATGTAGAATTGAAACGTCTGTATAAATGAAAATACTAACAACGTAACAAACAGAAAAGAATTGGACTCATATGTAGAAAATTTTTAATTTCGCTATGTATCTTCACCGGATTTATCACTGAACAAAAGTGAATCTTAGTCTCCATACATTAAGAATATAAATACACAACTGGCCATTAAAATTGATACACCAAGAAGAAATGCAGATCATAAACGGGTATTCATTGGACAAATACATTATACTAGAACCGACATTAGATCACATTTTTACTCAATTTGGGTGCATAGATCCAGAGAAATCAGTACCCACAACAACCACCTCTGGCCGTAATAATGACCTTGATACACATGGGCATTGAGTCAAACAGAGCTTGGATGGCGTGTACAGGTACAGATACACATACAGCTTCAGCACGATACCACAGTTCGTCACGAGTAGTGACTGGCGTAATGTGACGAGCGAGTTGCTCGGTCACCATTGACCAGACGTTTTCAATTGGTGAGAGAGCTGGTGAATGTGCTGGCCAGGGTAACAGTCGAACATTTTCTGTATCCAGAAAGGCCCGTACAGGACGTGCAACACGCGGTCGTGCATTATCCTGCTGAAATGTAGGGTTTCGCAGGGATCGAATGAAGGGTAAAGCCACGGGTCGTAACACATCTGAAATGTAACGTCCATTGATCAAAGTGCCGTCAATGCGAACAAGAGGTGACCGAGACAGGTAACCAATGGCACCCCATACCATCACGCCGGGTGATACGCCATTATGGCGATGACAAATACACGCTTCCAGTGTGCATTCACCGCGATGTCGCCAAACACGGACGCGACCAACATGATGCTGTAAACAGAACCTGGATTCATCCGAAAAAAATGACGTTTTGTCATTCGTGCACCCAGGTTCGTCGTTGAGTATGCCATCGCAGGCGCTCCTGTCTGTTATGCAGCGTCAAGAGCGACCGCAGCTGATAGTCCATGCTGCTGCAAAGGTCGTCGAACTGTTCGTGCAGATGGTTGTTGTCTTGCAAGCGTCCACATCTGTTGACTCAAGGATCGAGACGTAGCTGCACCATCCACTATAGCCATGCGGATAAGATGCCTGTCATCTCGACTGCTAGTGATACGAGGCCGTTGGGATCCAGCACGGCGTTGCGTATTACCCTCCTGAATCCACCGATTCCATATTTTGCTAACAGTCATTGGATCTCGACCAACGCGAGAAGCAATGTCGCGATACCATAAACCGCAATCGCGATAGGCCTCAATCCGACCTTTTTCAAAGTCGGAAACATGATGGTACGCATTTCTCCTCCTTACACGAGGCATCACAACAACGGTTCACCAGGCAACGCCAGTCAACTGCTGTTTGTGTATGAGAAATCGGTTGGAAGCTTTCCTCATGTCAGGGCGTTGTAGGTGTCGCCACCGACGCCAGCCTCGTGTGTATGCTCTGAAAGGCTTATCATTTGCATATCACAGCATCTTCTTCCTGTCGATTAAATTTCGCGTCTGTAGCACGTCATCTTCGTGGTGTAGCAATTTTAATCGTCAGTAGTGTATCAGTCACAAACTTGTTGTTGTGGTCTTCAGTCCTGAGACTGGTTTGATGCAGCTCTCCATGCTACTCTATCCTGTGCAAGCTTCTTCATCTCCCAGTGCCTACTGCAACCTACATCCTTCTGAATCTGCTTAGTGTATTCATCTCTTGGTCTCCCTCTACGATTTTTACCCTCCACACTGCCCTCCAATGCTAAATTTGTGATCCCTTGATGCCTCAATACATGTCCTACCAACCGATCCCTTCTTCTAGTCAAGTTGTGCCACAAACTTCTCTTCTCCCCAATCCTATTCAATACCACCTCATTAGTTACGTGATCTACCCACCTTATATTCAGCATTCTTCTGTAGCACCACATTTCGAAAGCTTCTATTCTCTTCTTGTCCAAACTAGTTATCGTCCATGTTTCACTTCCATACATGGCTACACTCCATACAAATACTTTCAGAAACGACTTCCTGACACTTAAATCTATACTCGATGTTAACAAATTCCTCTTCTTGAGAAACGCTTTCCTTGCCATTGCCAGTCTACATTTTATATCCTCTCTACTTCGACCATCATCGGTTATTTTACTCCCTAAATAGCAAAACTCCTTTACTACTTTAAGTGTCTCATTTCCTAATCTAATTCCCTCAGCATCACCCGCCTTAATTTGACTACATTCCATTATCCTCGTTTTGCTTTTGTTGATGTTCATCTTATATCCTCCTTTCAAGACACTGTCCATTCCGTTCAACTGCTCTTCCAAGTCCTTTGCTGTCTCTGACAGAATTACAATGTCATCGGCGAACCTCAAAGTTTTTACTTCTTCTCCATGAATTTTAATACCTACTCCGAAATTTTCTTTTGTTTCCTTTACTGCTTGCTCAATATACAGATTGAATAACATCGGGGAGAGGCTACAACCCTGTCTTACTCCTTTCCCAACCACTGCTTCCCTTTCATGCCCCTCGACTCTTATAACTGCCATCTGGTTTCTGTACAAACTGTAAATAGCCTTTCGCTCCCTGTATTTTACTCCTGCCACCTTCAGAATTTGAAAGAGAGTATTCCAGTTAACATTGTCAAAAGCTTTCTCTAAGTCTACAAATGCTAGAAACGTAGGTTTGTCTTTTCTTAATCTTTCTTCTAGGATAAGTTTCCACAATATTGTCCTCAAGTACATCGCACTTATATAAACCCTCTATATACTCCTTCCACCTTTCTGCCTTCCCTTCTTTTCTTAGAACTGGGTTGCCATCTGAGCTCTTGATATTCATACAAGTGGTTCTCTTCTCTCCAAAGGTTTCTTTAATTTTCCTGTAGGCAGTATCTATCTTACCCCTAGTGAGACAAGCCACTACATCCTTACATTTGTCCTCTAGCCATCCCTGCTTAGCCATTTTGCACTTCCTGTCGATATCATTTTTGAGACGTTTTTATTCCTTTTTGCCTGCTTCATTTACTGCATTTTTATATTTTCTTCTTTCATCAATTAAATTCATTATTTCTTCTGTTACCCAAGGATTTCTATTAGCCCTCGTCTTTTTACCTAGTTGACCCTCTGCTGCCTTCACTACTTCATCCCTCAGAGCTACCCATTCTTCTTCTACTGTATTTCTTTCCCCCATTCCTGTCAATTGTTCCCTTATGCTCTCCCTGAAACTCTCTACAACCTCTGGTTCTTTCCGTTTATCCAGGTCCCATCTCCTTAAATTCCCACCTTTTTGCAGTTTCTTCAGTTTCAATCAGCAGTCCATAACCAATAGATTGTGGTCAGAATCCACATCTGCCCCAGGAAATGTCTTACAATTTTAAACCTGGTTCCTAAATCTCTGTCTTACCATTATATAATCTATCTGATACCTTTTAGTATCTCCAGGATTCTTCCAGGTATACAACCTTCTTTTATGATTCTTGAACCAAGTGTTGGCTATGATTAAGTTATGCTCTGTGCAAAATTCTACAAGGCGGCTTCCTCTTTCATTCCTTCCCCCCAATCCATATTCACCTACTATGTTTCCTTCTCTCCCTTTTCCTACTGACGAATTCCAGTCACCCATGACTATTAAATTTTCGTCTCCCTTCACTACCTGAATAATTTCTTTTATCTCGTCATACATTTCATCTATTTCTTCATCATCTGCAGAGGTAGTTGGCATATAAACTTGTACTACTGTAGTAGGCATGGGCTTTGTGTCTATCTTGGCCACAATAATGCGTTCACTATGCTGTTTGTAGTAGCTAACCCGCCCTCCTATTTTTTTATTCATTATTAAACCTACTCCTGCATTACCCCTATTTGATTTTGTATTTATAACCCTGTAATCACCTGACCAAAAGTCTTGTTCCTCCTGCCACCGAACTTCACTAATTCCCACAATATCTAACTTTAACCTATCCATTTCCCTTTTTAAATTTTCTAACCTACCTGCTCGATTAAGGGATCTGACATTCCACGCTCCGATCCGTAGAACGCCAGTTTTCTTTCTCCTGATAACGACGTCCTCCTGAGTAGTCCCCGCCCGGAGATCCGAATGGCGGACTATTTTACCTCTGGAATATTTTACCCATGAGGACGCCATCATCATTTAATCATACAGTAGAGCTGCATGTCCTCGGGAAAAATTACGGCTGTAGTTTCCCCTTGCTTTCAGCCGTTCGCAGTACCAGCACAGCAAGGCCGTTTTGGTTAATGTTACAAGGCCAGATCAGTCAATCATCCAGACTGTTGCCCCTGCAACTACTGAAAAGGCTGCTGCCCCTCTTCAGGAACCACATGTTTGTCTGGCCTCTCAACAGATACCCCTCCGTTGTGGTTGCACCTACGGTACGGCCATCTGTATCGCTGAGGCACGCAAGCCTCCCCACCAACGGCAAGGTCCATGGTTCATGGGGGGAGTCACAAACTATACTATTTCAATTAATATAGGATTTTATGTGTCTAATGATATAAACATTTTTAGCAACGTCCGAGTGCCTTTTCTTAATAGCTTCTAACTTTACCTGGCCAGTTGAGATAATTACTACAAAACACAAACGTCAAACTTTTAAAGAGCTGATTTCCTTTGTAACTGACACACTATAGACAATACGCTGAAACTCAACAATTAAAAAAAACAAACAGATAAATCAAAAATTATTCTTCTTTGAGCAATGTAGGGTCACACTGGGCTCTCATCTTGACTAAATGATGTTCAGTGGAATATTCAGCTGTACAAAGGTAAATAAAAGTCGTTCAATATTCCAAGACAAATGATGGAACGCAATTAGAAACTCTTAGCAACATTTCCAAACTGTAAAGCCTAGGTATATTCAAATGTGATGATCAGGCCAATATTATTTTTCATATTCATTCATATCTTGCTATTCATGTGAATAGATTGAAAATATCGTCGAAAATATCGTCGAATAAGGAAGATCAAAACGAGTTAGTATACATGCTAGTTTCTGTAGCATGCCAACGGTCTTTCCGCAGTGGTAACACCAGTTAAGCGCTGTTTGGCTTGGCTACCACCTGGACAGGTTGTCGTTCGTGTCCGTCCAGCATTGTTGGCTTGTCGTGGACGTCATGACCTTACGGGGCGGTACTAAGTCACGTGGAAGAAAAGCGGCAAACGTTCGAGACGTACCCTGGTCCGGACGGAGTGAGTCAGGTTAGAATCTAACTGTGAAAAACACATCACATCGTAAGTGACGGTTGGTATCTGTCAAGCGATCGTCATTTATGACGGTCAACCGCGGACGTTTTCAGGGTGCGGGCAGGAAGGGCATGTTCGCTCTGAATGCCTGCAGAGACGCCTCGTCCAGATCCTTTGTGGAGACACGACGCCTACATAGCAATCGATGGCGCTGCCTATTGCATACGCTGAGGCAGCGAGGTACACGACGAACGCGAACATTGCTCCGTTCCGTTACCGATCCCCACGTGACCGATTTCCGCGCCCACGACGCCTCGGCCTGCAGCGACCCCTCTGCCCCTCATCCGCATGAGGAAGGAGGGCAACTGAAGGTCGATTCGGCCTCAGACATGGAGAGTCGGGATGTGCCTACTGTTGATTGTGATCCCCAGGACACAGACGCGGCTTCCGCAAGCAGAAGCCGTGCACACGACGAAAGAAGAGGAGACTGCCCGCAGAAAACGCTTCGCAGGACGGTAACACGATTCATGAAGACAAGGCAATCCCTCTGCGGCCCGCGTTGTGGACCCCACCCCCACTCCAGCGCCCGCCCAAAGTCGAAGACAATTCGACGATGCTCAACCCACTGCCGAGCCGTCTTGTGAGTTTGCGGCTAAGACACCAGATGAACGTCATTCGTCGCCTACCGGACCGCATCTCCAGCTTGGTGACTGAGCGCTTGAGGTGAAGATGGAAAGAATGACGTCAGATTAGAGCCACCACCTGATCCTGCCAGCGGCCGGCGCGGCGCATCGTCGGACGGGCATCTTGTGTCCGTCGGTCACTAATATACGGTGTGTTCAAAAAGTCTCCCCGCAGTGCCGTATGATTGTTAGCCGCGAGTGCCGTATGCCGTAGTGAATATGTTTGTTGTGGTCTACAGTCCTGAGACAGGTTTTATACAGCTCTCCACGCTAATCTATCCTGTGCAAGCTCCTTCATCTCCCAGTACCTACTGCAACCTACTTCCTTCTGAATCTGCATAGTGTATTCATCTCTTGGTCTCCCTCTACGATTTTTACCCTCCACGTTGCCCTCCAATGCTAAATTTGTGATCCCTTGATACCTCAGGACATGTCCTACCAACCGATCCCTTCTTCTAGTCAAGTTGTGCCACAAATTTCTCTTCTCCCCAATCCTATTCAATACCTCCTCGTTAGTTACGTGATCTACCCACCTAATCTTCAACATTCTTCTGTGGCACGACATTTCGAAAGCTTCTATTCTCTTCTTGTTCAAATTATTTATCGTCCATGTTTCACTTCCATACATGGCTACACTCCATACAAATACTTTCAGGAACGATTTCCTGACATTTAAATCTATACTCGATGTTAACAAATTTCTCTTCTTCAGAAACGCTTTCCTTGCCATTGCCAGTCTACATTTTATATCCTCTCTACTTCGACCATCATCAGTTATTTTGCTCCCCAAATAGCAAAACGCCTTTACTACTTTAAGTGTCTCATTTCCTAATCTAATTCCCTCAGCATCGCCCGATTTAATTCGACCACATTCCATTATCCTCGTTTTGATTTTGTTGATGTTCATCTTATACCCTCCTTTCGAGACAATGTCCATTCCGTTCAACTGCTCTTCCAAGTCCTTTGCCGTCTCTGACAGAATTACAATGTCATCGGCGAACCTCAAAGTTTTTATTTCTTCTCCCTGGGTTTTAATACCTACGCCAGATTTTTCTTTTGTTTCCTTTACTGCTTGCTCAATATACAGATTGAATAACGTCGAGGAGAGGCTACAGCCCTGTCTCACTCCATTCCCAACCACTGCTTACCTTTCATGCCCCTCGACTCTTATAACTGCCATCTGGTTTCTGTACAAATTATAAATAGCCTTTCGCTCCCTGTATTTTACCCCTGCCACCTTTAAAATTTGAAAGAGAGTATTCCAGTCAACATTGTCAAAAGTTTTCTCCAAGTCTACAAATGCTAGAAACGTAGGTTTGCCTTTCCTTAATCTTTCTTCTAAGGTAAGTCGTAAGATCAGCATTGCCTCACGTGTTCCAACATTTCTACGGAATCCAAACTGATCTTCCCCAAGGTCGGCTTCTACCAGTTTTTCCATTCGTCTGTAAAGAATTCGCGTTAGTATTTTGCAGCTGTGGCTTATGAAACTGATAGTTCGGTAATTTTCACATCTGTCAACACCTGCTTTCTTTGGGATTAGAATTATTATATTCTTCTTGAAGTTTGACGGTATTTCGCCTATCTAGTACATCTTGCTCACCAGGTGGTAGAGTTTTGTCAGTACTGGCTCTCCCAAAGCCGTCAGTAGTTCTAATGGAATGTTGTCTACTCTCGGGGCCTTGTTTCGACTCAGGTCTTTCAGTGCTCTGTCACACTGTTCACGCAGTATCGTATTTCCCATTTCATCTTCATCTACATCCTCTTCCATTTCCGTAATATTGTTCTCAAGTACGTCGCCCTTGTGTAGACCCTCTATATACTCCTTCCAACTTTCTGCTTTCCCCTCTTTGCTTAGAACTGGGTTTCCATCTGAGCTCTTGATATTCATACAAGTGGCTCTCTTTTCTCCAAAGGTCTCTATAATTTTCCTGTAGGCAGTATCTATCTTACCACTAGTGAGATAAGCCTCTACATCCTTACACATGTCCTCTAGCCATGCCTTCTTAGCCATTTTGCACTTCCTGTCGATCTCATTTTTGAGACGTTTGTATTTCTTTTTGCCTGCTTCATTTACTGCATTTTTATATTTTCTCCTTTCATCAATTAAATTCAATATTTCTTCTGTTACCCAAGGATTTCTACTAGCCGTCGTCTTTTTACCTACTTGATCCTCTGCTGCCTTCACTACTTCATCCCTCAGAGCTACCCATTCTTCTTCTACTGTATTTCTTTCCCCCATTCCTGTCAATTGTTCCCTTAAGCTGTCCCTGAAACTCTGTACAACCTCTGGTTTAGTCAGTTTATCCAGGTCCCTTCTCCTTAATTTCCCACCTTTTTTCAATTTGTTCAGTCTTAATCTACAGTTCATAACCAACAGATTGTGGTCACAGTCCACATCTGCCCCTGGAAATGTCCTACAATTTAAAACCTGGTTCCTAAATCTCTGTCTTACCATTATATAATCTATCTGATACCTTTTAGTATCTCCAGGATTCTTCCATGTATACAACCTTCTTTTATGATTCTTGAACCAAGTGTTAGCTATGATTAAGTTATGCTCTGTGCAAAATTCTAACAGACGGCTTCCTCTTTCATTTCTTAGCCCCAATCCATAATCACCTACTATGTTTCCTTCTCTCCCTTTTCGTACTGTCGAATTCTAGTCACCCATGACTATTAAATTTTCGTCTCCCTTCACTACCTGAATAGTGAATATAACGAAATGAATCTCAGTGAAATACGAGTTATTAATTTATTGAATATTCATTTTCACTTACAAACTTTCACATTAAATGTTTAAAGTGTCCCCCTTGTTGTTGAGTACACAATTTAATTCGTCTAATCATGTTTTCAAACACAAGATGTAACATTTCCTCTGTAAGTGAAAGTGGATATTGCAGTTTTCAATTCATCGATGGATTTTGGACGGTTCTTATAGACAGTTGGCTTGCTGCACCCCAGAAGAAGAAGTCAGGTGGTGTTAGGTCAAACGATCGTGGAGGCCAAAGTCCCTGTGAAATTATGCAATCACCGGAAACATTAGCAAGCAGTGACATTGAATCGCGAGATGTATGCGCGGTTGCACCATCTTGTTGAAAACACCCGTTCAGTATTTCACTTAACACAAGTTCTCCTATGAGTAGGTATAGAATATCACTGCAATATCGTTGTCCGTTTATTGTTTCTTTGAAAAATATGGGAACCACAATCCGGCATCTAGAAATTGCCATCCTAACTCCTATTTTCACAGAATGAAGCGGCTTCTCATGAAAACGCAATGGATTTGCAGTACTGAACATACGAGAATTTTGCGAGTTCAGGTACCCGGATAAATGAAACCAAGCCTCATCAGTGAAAAACGTTTAATTAAGAATATCCTTTCCATTTTGTTGAACGACATTTTTGAACCATTGACAATAATGCAGTCTCTTGCAATGATCAGTATTTTTCAGTTCTTGCACGACTGTCACTTTGTATAGTAAATGTTCTAAATTTTCCTTGCAGCTGTGTGGGCCGTTCCGACACTAACATCGATTTCCTGGGCGAGTTTTCTTACTGACCTGTTCGGACTCAAGGGACATTTTGTTAACCTCAAACAAAACGCTAGGACGACCACTTCTCGTTGTATCTGTTACTGAACCCGTACTTCGAAATTTGTTAATCAAATCTCGCACAGTATGGCGTGTGGGAGTGTTGTCTCCGGGAAAACTGAATTAAATGTTTGACGAACTGAAACTGTGTATTTACCGCCAGCTTTGAGCCCTTGTTCGACTAAAAACACACGTTCTTCAATCGTTAGCATTTCAACAGTGACGTAAACGAACAAATGAATTAAACTTACACGTTCAGGTCAACACGTAACAATACACACCAACGATACTACTGACGCTGGCTGATATATGCGAAACTGTGGAATGTTGGAAGAGTCCACTTGAAGGGAAGTAACCCAGGCAGTTGAACAATCGTACAGCAAGCGCGGCTAAGAATCATACGGCACTGCGGAGATGATTTTTGAACACCCTGTATATATGCCAACGTACTATCGAAGGACCCAGGTTTATCGGACAGGTACAGTCAATATAAACGACATTAGTTCAAAAAATGGTTCAAATGGCTCTGAGCACTATGGGACAACCTCCAAGGTCATCAGTCCCCTAGAACTTAGAACTACTTAAACCTAACTAACCTAAGGTCATCACACACATCCTGTCCGAGGCAGGATTCGAACCTGCGACCTTAGCGGTCGCACGGTTCCAGACTGTAGCGCCTAGAACCGCTCGGCTACCCCGGCCAGCAAACGACATTAGTTCCACGATCAAAACCCAGCTGTTAAAGTTCACGTCTCGGACGGCGGACATTGATGTCATGCATCTTCAAGAGGTGCATCCCGCTTTGCGCCCACGACAACGTAACACTGACGGTGGTGTAGTATGACCACACTACTACGCGATGGCTTAAAAGCAGTGGACATCCAGTCTTTGCCATCAGCGTGAGACGTTGCGCTCACCATCGGTGCGGTCTGCCTTGTGAATCTGTACGCTCCATCTGGTACTGCAAAGTGTCGAGACTGTACAATGCATTACACAAGTGATTGTTTGAAGACGCTACAATACACTTAGCGGTGTGTTGGGACGTCAGTACAGTCTTGCGCCCTGAGGATCGGATCCCTCACCTTCTCCCGTGTCTGGCCCTTAACCCAACTGGCACAGGGACCATTATCCACGTCCGCAGCTTGTGGTCGTGCGGTAGCGTTCTAGCTTCCCCCGCCCGGGTTCCCGGGTTCGATCCCCGGCGGGGTCAGGGATTTTCTCTGCCTCGTGATGACTCGGTGTTGTGTGATGTCCTTAAGTTAGTTAGGTTTAAGGGGCTCCGGAAAGGCTCAAAATCATGAAAACTTCAATTTTTACTTTTTTGCGTTTTCTGAATCTGCAGACTATTACCTTTTAAAAGATATATAATTTATTCAATTCCGAAGACTACAACTATTTTTAAATTTTTTTTTGAAATGTGTTCTACATGGGCGTGACCCACTGTGGCGCTGTTAAACTGCTGTCAAATGGTGTTGTTATTAACGTCCGTGTTCATCAGGTACATTTTAATGATGTGAGATAAAGTATGTGTTGTGGCTAACCTGTGATGGTTCAATATATATCGCTGGTGTGATTGTCGATTGTTTCATGTTTATTTACTCTGTCGTTATCTCGAAAATATTCGTAATTAATTATGTTTCTTGAGTCTCTGTTTTGTTGAAGTATAATAATGAGTAAAAGTAAAGTTATTAGAAATCCTCTGAAGGCTTTTAAGAAAAGGAGAAATGTTGGAAAGCCAAAGGTATGTGTTATTACTGTAAATAATAACATTCTAACATGGTACGAGCGATGCTTGCCTTAGACAAGGAAGGCCTTCGGGCTGCAGACAGGGCTGTAAAGAGTCTAGAAATACAAGCAAAAGTAAACAGGAGGAGGAACAAGAGGAAGCTGGAGGAGGAGTTTGCAGAGGATGAAGATAATCCATCCTATGGACCTGGAATGCACTAAAAAGTTAATCCAATCTTTGTCGCTCGATTGCCAAAACTTTTATTTTCTCATACTAATTACATGTTTTCTAAGGATCTTCCAAACATATTTGTTTCAAACTCTCAGTAAATGTTACACAATACCTTCTGCATAATTTAACACAGCCTTTTTCCAAAAAACTGTATATTTTTGAATATATAAATAAAAAATTGCAAAAAAATGTTGTGAATTTTCATTACAATTGAAAAAAATCATCTTTAATAACTGAACTAAAATTTTGCAAAATCCCTGTGTTAAGTTGTAGCCCATATTCCAATAAATAATCTGTAAAAAGTTCAACTTCCTACCTCAAATACTTTGTGAGGAAAGATGTAATTTATAAGCGTTATTTTAGCATTGCAAGTATAGGGCGTTCCGGAGCCCTTTAAGTAGTTCTAAGTTCTAGGGGACTGATGACCATAGATGTTAAGTCCCATAGTGGCCAGAGCCATTTGAACTATTTTTGAACTATTATCCACGGTGAACGACGAGGATATACTACTTCACCAGCCACTCGGTCAGCTGGTTGGGCAGAATTTGAGTTTATTTAGGACTTTGGACATCGAGTGTCGGTGCCGAGCTGTGTCCCACTGCATTCGCCGACCTTCAGGCCTTCATCTGCACAGTGACCCTGACACTGAAACAGACGAGACGTACAAGACGCAGCAGAGGGCCAATTTTCGAGAAGAGGCTTCGCATCTAGCCGTCACTGATACCAGGCACAAATGTGAACGTCGATGTCATACCTATGATTCCGCGATACGGTGGTGGACATTGCACTAAACCAGCTAATCGTTGCACGCTCATGGTGTATGGACGAGACACAGAGCTTTACTATCGACTTCCGTGTTTTACTGCACGGTCTTGATGGAAATTGCGTTGCAACAACCTTCGTAAGAGCGCCAAGCGTCCGTCAACTAGAAGCAGCCACGACTCCTGCAGAGCACCGCTGCCAGATCGGAACGCACGCGGGTTCGAGCGAGTCTGCAAGATTCCATCCCAGAAGAACGTGCTTCTCATTATCGCGTCGGCAGATAACGGAGACATGGTAAGTTACGCGTCATCACGGCAGTCACTGCGGCTGACGGACAGTGTGCAGTGACACATCTGTGAAGACAGATTGTTACCGCACTCTATATCTGGCAAGTCAACTGCCTGACAATGACGTTGCCGACGTCCTGCTGGATCTGCCGCCTTCGGGTAGGGCACAAGGAAGAAATACCCACGACGTTATAAAATGGTTCAAATGGCTCTGAGCACTATGTTACTTAACCTCAGAGGTCATCAGTCCCCTAGAACTTAGAACTACTTAAACCTAACTAACCTAAGGACATCACACACATCCATGCCCGAGGCAGGATTCGGATCTGCGACCGAAGCAGTCGCGCGGCTCCGGACTGAGCGCCTAGAACCGCTACACCTCCGCGGCCGGCACGACGTTATACCGTCTGACTTTACGGAAAACATCAGCCACACAGTTCCGAAGATTGCAAGAGCCGACATGTGAGAGAATTATTGCTCCATCAGCTTAAAAAGTTACGCATCCAATCTGCTGAGAAGAATAATATGCAGAAGTATGGAACAGATAAACTGAACATGTGTTATATGACGATCTTTAGGAAAGGTGAAGGCACTAGCGAGTTTCTTATGACGTTGCGCTTGGTAGTGGAAGCAAGACTGAAGAATAGTCAAGAAACTTTCATATGATTTGTCAACTTGTACAAAGCGTTCTACAATGTCCATTGGTGCAAGATTTTCCAAATTTTGAGAAAAATAGTCCTAAAATTAAGGGAAAGACGGGTAATAAACAATGTGTGCAAGAACCAAGAGGGAACAATAAATCTGAAGGTCCAAGAACATATTGCTCGGATTTAAAAGAGTGGATCGCATGTTATGTAGTCGTTCGTCCCTACTATTCAATCTATACATCGAAGAAGTAATGCAAAAAATAATAGTTCAAGGTAAAATGGTATCAGTGATGAGATTTGCTGATGACATTGCTGTCCTCTGTGAAAGTGAAGAAGAATTACAGGATCTGTTGAATGGAATGATCACCCTTAAGCAGTTGTCGTGAAACGTTTTTGCTTAACAGCCCACTCTTTGGGGAGACACCTCTGACTGCACAGGAAAGGTGAGGGAGGGCTGTGCAGTGGCCACTCAAAGAGCAATTCAATTTCAGTGATACAAACTTACCACTTACACATTGTGAATCTACATATTATAACGTATCACGCCAAATATTTTTAAGTGAATAAGGAGAAATAAGAGGTGCAATCAAGTTCTAAGGCCTCCGATTTTTTTTCTCCGGACTGGAAAGAGATAGAAACATGGGCATTGTTTTAAAATGAGGCCGCGTTCATTGTCAATACGTCCCAGAGATGGAAGCACCGTACAGCAGATGGAACTTTACCGCCAGCGGCGAGAATGAGAACTGTTTTAAATACTTAAAATGGCGACGTTTTCCTTACTTGAACAGCGTGCAATCATTCGTTTTCTGAATTTGCGTGGTGTGAAACCAATTGAAATTCATCGACAATTGAAGGAGACATGTGGTGATGGAGTTATGGATCTGTCGAAAGTGCGTTCGTGGGTGCGACAGTTTAATGAAGGCAGAACATCGTGTCACAACAAACCGAAACAACCTCGGGCTCGCACAAGCCGGTCTGACGACATGATCGAGAGAGTGGAGAGAATTGTTTTGGGGTATCGCCGAATGACTGTTGAACAGATCGCCTCCACAGTTGGCATTTCTATGGGTTCTGTGCACACAATCCTGCATGACGACCTGAAAATGCGAAAAGTGTCATCCAGGTGGGTGCCACGAATGCTGACGGACGACCACATGGCTGCCCGTGTGGCATGTTGCCAAGCAATGTTGACGTGCTACGACAGATGAATGGGACTTCCTTTTCGTCGATTGTGACAATGGATGAGACGTGGATGCCATTTTTCAATCCAGAAACAAAGCGCCAGTCAGCTCAATGAAAGCACACAGATTCACCGCCACCAAAAAAAATTTAGGGTAACCGCCAACGCTGAAAAAACGACGGTTTCCATGTTCTGGGACAGCGAGGGCGTAATCCTTACCCATTGCGTTCCAAAGGGCACTACGGTAACAGGTGCATCCTACGAAAATGTTTTGAAGAACAAATTCCTTCCTGCACTGCAACAAAAACGTCCGGGAAGGGCTGCGCATGTGCTGTTTCACCAAGACATCGCACCCGCACATCGAGCTAACGTTACGCAACAGTTTCTTCGTGATAACAACTTTGAAGTGATTCCTCATGCTCCCTACTCACCTGACCTGGCTCCTAGTGACTTTTGGCTTTTTCCAACAATGAAAGACACTCTCCGTGGCCGCACATTCACCAGCCGTGCTGCTATTGCTTCAGCGATTTTCCAGTGGTCAAAACAGACTCCTAAAGAAGCCTTCGCCGCTGCACATGGAATCATGGCGTCAACGTTTTGAAATATGTGTACGTCTGCAGTGTGATTACGTCGAGAAGTAACGCCAGTTTCATCGATATCGGGTGAGTAGTTAATTAGAAAAAAATCGGAGGCCTTAGAACTTGAATGCACCTCGTCTATTGGAACTACATGAACTTTTCTGAAGGCTTACATAGTAACCATTTCTCCGTACTAAAGCGGGTACAGTAATTAGTGTCATCGATGCAGGACACCATGTTTCTTTTTTTGGATTTCCGGCAAATTTTCTAGTCATCTTCACGCCCTAATATCTAAAACAATATCAAGCGGTTACAGTAGACCGCGTTTTCATTGGACTTTAGTATTATGCCAAATACAACAGGACAGAGACGATTTTTAAGCAATATAATTTAATTAATCCAGAATAGTCACAAAGGTACAGAATGGCGGATGATAGCCCTGTACATAAAATGGTTCAGACGTCAATTTTTATCTGTTCCACTAAGGGTGTTTTTTTTTTTTTTTTCGAAGCACCTAACTCTTGTCTTGAGAACACCACGGACACTTTTCCTGACGACATTAGTCAAAATGAAATGAATAACAAGCAACTAGACTCGCATGCCAAAAGGCGTCTTTAAGCATTGATATGGTAAAAAATTATTATTCTTCATGCATCTGACGTAACAAGAATAAAATAAATAACTTATTTCACAAACTGAAAAATAAAAAGTTGTTTGTAGTAAAAGATAGCACAACAAGGTTCCTCTGTCAATCTCACTGACAACAATGACGATGTGTGTTAGAGCTTGTCGGACCACTTCTCGGCATGTAGCATCGCTATTCAGGGCAAAAACCACGCAATGGCGATTTTTACCACCCTGGGCACTTTACCCACCCCTTCCCCCACTAATCCTACTATCATTCGGTAACGTACATTTGTTAGTAAATTATATTAATTAATAACGGTAACTGCAATGTGGGACAAGATCACAAGTGTTTACTAAATGTTTAGAGTGTTATTTTTGCATTGGATTACAACAGCCTTAATTTGATTCCATATTATCTGCTACCAACATGTACCAAATCTAGAGCTGACCGTCTCTATAATGCTCATTTACGAATCCACGTAAATTGCGTTTGATATTTATACTATAGCAGCTGATCGGTACCAGCTGCGAATGCTCGTGAGTTGTCAGCACTGGGAAACAAGCGATAAAATATTATCCTTCTCACTTTTATTAAGCCCGCAGTGGGTGCCATATACTACTTTGCCCCTGACGTAAGCGGCTAATTTAACATACTTCACGGTGGAATTCATCACTGTCAATTAAAATTAAGCACATCTTAAAGCATCACAGCATCTGTAAGTATTTTTGTTTGTTACTGAGCAAGATAAATACATTCTTAAGAATCTCTTATCGTTCTTGGACCTGCTGTTAGTTCCTAGAAGCATTTTGTTGTAGAACACTGCTGAGGTCCACTTGATTCGGACCGCTTGCGTCCCGTGTGACAAAGTTTGATGCAGTTAAGGTACTTTGCTACGTAGGCAGCAAAATAACCTGTGACGGACGGACCAAGAACGACAATAAAAGCAGACTCCCACTGGCAAAAAGGGTCTTCCATCCCATGGGAAGTCTACTATCATTAACAAATAGGCCTTAAATTGAAGAAGAAATTTGTGAGATTCTACGTGTGGACCACAGCATTGTATGGTAGTGAAACATGGGCTGTGGGGAAACCGGAACAAAAGAGAATCGAAGCATTTGAGATGTGTTGAAAATGAGGTGAAGAATGAGAAGGTTCTACGCAGAATAGGAGAGAAAAGGAATATGTGGAAAATACTGACATGAAAAAGGGACAGGATGATAGGTCATCTGCTAAAGTGGTTGGTTGAAATGGCTCTGAGCACTATGGGACTTAACTTCTAAGGTCATCAGTCCCCTAGAACTTAGAACTACTTAAACCTAACTAACCTAAGGACATCACACACATCCATGCCCGAGGCAGGATTCGAACCTGCGACTGTAGCGGTCGCGCGGTTCCAGACTGCAGCGCCTAGAACCGCTCGGCCACCCCGGCCGGTCATCTGTTAAAATATCAGGCAATAACTTATACGGTACTATGGAGCAGTAGAGGGAAAAAACTTTAGAAAAAGCCAGAGACTGGAATACATCCAGCTGAGTACGTAGACTGCACTTGCTAATCTGAGATGAGGGGATTGGCACAGGAGAGGAGTTAATGACAGGCCACATCCAACCAGTCAGAACACTACGATTCAAAAAAAAAGTAAGTACTACGTGGTCTTACAAAAAATAAACTATTGTGGTGGAATTTTTAATGGCATTCACACACTTTCAAACTACTTACCTTACTGTAATGAGTAATATCTCAGCAGGAGAAACAGCAAGTAAAATATTTGTGTCCTTTTTTGTCGGAGTAGCTGAATCTAGTTGCTCTAAGAAATGGAAACTGATTTCATTCCGTAGAATTTGTGGAATTTGTAATTGTGTAGACAGAGCTAAAGAGGAATCATAGCTAAACTATGTACGGATGCACCCAGCACTATCCCTTCTTTTCCAGTATCTTGAAATTTATGTGGACTGAAGAGGTAGGGAATGAAGAGGTTCTCCGCAGAATGGGAGAGGAAAGGAATATGTGGAAAAAGCTAACAAGAAGAAGGGACAGGATGATAGGTCATGTGTTAGGAGGTGAGGGAATAGATTTCATGGTACTAAAGCAGCTGTAGTGGGTAAAAACTTTAGAAGAAGAAAGAGATTGGAATATATATCCAGCAAATAACTGAGGCTGTAGTCGCAAGCGCTACTATGTGATGAAGGGGCTGTTACAGGAGGGGAATTCGGGACGGCAGCCTCAAACCAGTCAGAACAGTGATGACTAAAAAGAATGTAATGAGTATTGTAATCTTAGAGCCAATGAAAAATAGTTTCGACATGTGCTCGAATCAGAACACAAACATGCAATAAATTTTAGAATGATAAGAATTTTTTTAAGAAAGCAAAAGCTCTCATGAGGGCTTAGGTATTTCACACAGAATTTCAAAGCCACTTCATCAAAGAAATAAGTAATGCAACTTCTATTTGAATTACCATCATATGGAAGACAATGGAACGATGTTAATACTAAACCGATCTTAAAGAAGTAAGTTACGTTAATCCTTAATAATCACCGACCAGTTTCACGTTTATATTGATTTAGAAAGATTTAACTAATGTGTGGTGAACCGTAAAACAGAAGAAAGGGTCCTATGTAAGTTTATAAGGGCTTGCCGAAGGAACGTACCTTGTTTCATTTCACCAAACACTTAAGAAAATATCTAGGTACCACGGTATCTCCAGCTCTGAAGTATTTTACATTTCAGTCTCATCCTCTGAGAAAAAAATGAATTTTATTGCAATGAACGTCAAATTTGCAACTTTCATCAGGCAGGGAATCATTTCAAGCAGCTTCAACAATTTGGAACTAAGGTTAGCTTCAGATTTGCTCCGTTTCTTTTATTAGTGTTCCACAGTATTTGATATTTAAAACACTTTTCTTCTTGCAGTGCGTAAGAGATGTACCATTTAAATTGATACAGTGTAAGCAATCGTTTTTGCTGGTGGTTGGACATCTGTCGCTTACGTTGAATGAAAGATAAATGAAATTGTATCAAAAATTATTGGTCGGTTTTCTGTAAATAGAACAACTTCCAACGTAGAAAACAAATTGAAATTATTTTGATTGTATTTTCTTTTCGTTTCCACGCATTAAGATTTAAACAGATAAAATACGTGTTCGTTTTTTTAATTGTGTATATTTCTGCATACATCAGAATGATTGGGGAGATTAATTAAAAGTGGTCGCAACGCCGACAGTGGCACAATTGATTTAAATTGTTTGATTACTCAGTTATTTTATATTTCACAGAAAGGCTTGACTGCATGTTCCGGGAAAACTACATTTGTCGATTAAATACTAAATACTATGTTATTTTGTAAACTTGAGACATAAAGAAAATAGAAAGTTTAAAACTAAATGCTAGCTGAAGAATCAATTTCTTTTAACAGGAGGGAATACTCTTTCTTTTCCGGATACAAATAATCTTGAACGCCGATTAAATACGATTTCTAGTATAATATACTTCGTTATATCGTACCTTCTGGTGTTCTTTTACCATGCATCAACTGGCTAAACTGGCGAAATGTACTTGTTATCCTTGTTTGTTTACACACATGTCCTAATATACTGGAGCCAACGTGGCATCGTCAAATGCTCCAGTATGTTAGGACATGTCCCCCCCGGTAGGTGAGTGGTGACGATACGCAACTCACTGCGAGTCTTTGACATGATCCAACGTGTGGCATACACCAACGTTCACATAGCGTCACGACTGCCCCATTTAGCACAGATTCTACCAATACCGAAGGGTATTGCAGTCCGCCTCATGGCTGCCTTTGGTTATTATGTTAGTACTGGGATGTTATTGAAGATCAAATATGACACGTTAACCCTCCAGTTCCGGAACGGTGGCCTCAACCTCACAAACGTGCGAAACAAAGCTTTGGCGCTTTACATGCGAGCGATGATACGAAATTGGCAACAACGGAAGTATACTATAACATCAGCGCTGATAGTACTTGTTCCGCCTTCGTACGAACCCCCGATAGCGGTGGGCAAAACTTCGTCTTCTCTTGCATACATTGCCTCATTTCTTGTTGATTATAGTTATGTTCGTCTGAAAATATCTTCGACGAGAATACCTTCGACGAGAATACCCACGACTCGGGAGATCTATAGGTGCTTGATGGATCACCATGGCCGCAACATAATGGAATTCTAATACCCAACGAGAACTTGGAACCTCATTTGGTGTGCAGTGCATACTCCATTACTGTCAACAGCAGCGAGATCGATGTGGTATATTCTTATAAACCGCAAACTTGTGACCAGTAGTCGATTACATACAATTCATATGATCGATTCTCCTCTTTGCACAAACTGTGGACTGTTAACAACGGAAGAACAAACTGTGGACTGTTAACAACGGAAGAACATGGTTTAGTGTGTGGTGCAGCGAGGGACGTCTGGATGCTGATGCGTCGAATACTGGCCTTCTTTCGGTGCACTAACTACACAGAAATCACATCGGATGTACTTTTTCTACCGGACAAGACGTTTTTTCCCAAACAAAAGACGTATGCTGTCAATTGGATCGCTGGACATGCTACGAAATATTTTTATTCGTACGATATTAAGTCAGTGATGGATTATTGGATGTATTTACAAGAGCAACACGAGCTCATACGGAGTCATGCGAAATACAGGACTTACTTTTCCAGTTTCTTAGGAAGTGTTTTTCACAACCCGCCCGACAGCTGGGTTGTCCAGAAATGAGAAGACTCCTGCAGCACAACGACTGGAGACAGTACTGCGCAGTTCAAATATATTGGCATATTGCACACTGAGAAGACAACTGGCCCATGCCTGTTGGCGCCAGTTATGACTGGATTATGTTAACGTGGAACAAAAAGAAAAGACGATTGTAAACACCGAAACCGCCTCAAATAATGGTCCTTCGAATGGTCGACGCAGGAGAAATACATGCCGTCCACCGAGGCAGATATGGCGAGGATTATATGGCTTCCTGTCAGATTTATGATGCGACACTGCTTGCTGCAGGGATTATGATGCAGATGATAACTTCATTTTCACTCACGCCCGTGACTAAGATTGTCATTTACTTTATTCATGTACAAAAAAAAGCGGGCGGCCTTTAAGTTGATTTTATGGTTTCCAAATTGTTTTTGTTGTCTCGATATTTTTCTTATCCCTAGGACATCACAACAGTACAAATAAAGATTGTTTGTTTACTCTGCCTTCCTATTAAAAAAAAGCACAATTGTACGAATAAAGAATGTTTGTTTACTCTGCCTTCTGTAGGTTCGGCACCTGCCTAGTGCAATTTTTTTTATTCTTTTTTGTACATTACATTGCTTGGAGCAAAGTACGATTTATTATTGGGAGCATCGTAAATATAAGTTTAAACCATACTGTACAGTCAATCAGGTCAAACTTTTGTCCATTCATGATAACTGTTTAAAAAAAATAAATAAATAAAGTGGTCAGCGCGACAGACTGTCAAACCTAAGGACCCAGGTTCGATTCAAGGCTCGGTCGGAAATTTTCTCCGCTCAGGGACAGGGTGTTGTATTGTCCTACTGATCATCATTTTCATCCCCATCGACGCGCAAGTTGCCGAAGTGGCGTCAGATCGAAAGACTTGCACGCGGTGAACGGTCTGTCCGACGGGAGGCCCTAGTCACACAACACACATTAGGACATGTTTTATTTTCTTTTTTTTTTGTAAAACAAATTTGAAGACTGTCATTGCTGAGCGAAACCAGTAGTCTGAGGACCTACATTTTTGTGACCACAGACGTAAAATCAAAGAAATATATTATACATTTTTGGGTCACTGTTCCATTCGCAGCATGTGAAACATCAGGTAGCAAATTATGTGATGTGTTTGCTGGAAGACTATTAGATGCAGCCGGCCGGTGAGGCCGAGCGGTTCTAGGCTCTTCAGTCTGAATCCGCGCCACCGCTATGGTCGCAGGTTCGCATCCTGCCTCGGGCATGGATGTGTGTGATGTCCTTAGTTTAGTTAGGTTTAAGTAGTTCTAAGTTCTAGGGGACTGATGACCTCAGATGTTAAGTCCCATAGTGCTCAGAGCCATTTGAATCATTTTACTAGATGCAGACAAAAACCAACGAACACTATAAAGTGGGTACATACTAAGGTAACTATTATCACAATATCTGTACCTGTACCACTAAAAAGCTGTAGGAAATACCGCTGAGAATAAAAGCACTTGTGCCCGTGGTACGTCTCTCCGTCCCCAGTCAAGTAAACCCGATTTTCGTGAATTTTTTCCGGGATAGTAAACGTCCAACACCAGAGCGGCAGCCGAGAAACTGGTGACTCGGGGGCACGGCACTTCCAGCCGCTCCTGCCTGCGAGATAAAGGCACTTGCCGCGGAGCCGTGCATTATACCGCACGGAGGTCTCTCATTCGTCTTGCTGCGACGCGACGCGATGTCTACGCCAGCAACAGCGGGCGAGTCCTCAAACGCTGAGTTACGCCAGAGCTGAACGGGCCGACCCTCCCCACTTGGCGAACTTGGGCGCCCAACACTCCCCAGTAGCTCGAGACCGGCGGCGCTGTAGAGCGCAGCACGCTCGCGTCGGCCCCTCGGGGAGGTGACGTCGGCTCTCGACAGCCACCCTACAGTGGAACGGGCCCGGAGAGGGTGCTGGCAGACCCGAAGAACTGGCGGGGGGAGGGCGCCGCGAACAATGCGAGCCACACATGGCCCACCGCTTTTCATTAACATTTCTGCAAATGAGGCCCGGTGGGTGGGGTCGCCTCGCGCGAGCTTTGTTTCTGAGGAGAGGGGGCGGGAACCTGGCGCCAACTGCCAGGCGGCGGCCGAGCTGCGGGGGAGGTGGGGGCGGCCGGCGTTGTTAGCGGCTCTCGCACTCGTTACCGCTTATCTGCTCGTTAATTCGCGTCCCCCCCTGCCGTTAAAGGCGCGGCTTTGAGGCTGCGCCTGCGACCACGCCGGTGAGGTCTGAGCGTCGAAGACAGAAGTAGTCAGCACTTGCCAGAATTGCTTGCCCTGTTTACGGGAGGGTGCCTACTTTCTGTTGGTACCAGCATGGTGCAGCTGTTACTACCAGTCCAGCAGTCGTTGAAGAAAAACATTACTTTATGGCGTTTGTGTACCCAATTTAGTCTTCATATTTCTCCCATCCTACAGCAAGTAACTGAAAGGTTGTATTAAACGTTTCCTGTGCACGTGTCGCGTTAATTCTGGAGGAGTAATACCAAACATTACACTGGCGTACTGATGAAACGTCATTGCAATCTCTTATCGCTGAGGGCACTGTTGCACCAGTTACATCTATGAGAGGCGTTCAATAGGTAACACGATACCATTTTTTCTCGGGTAATTCGATTGATAAAATGCGAAATTTGCTGTGGGAAATCGTGGAATATTCCCTCTTCAGCCTCTATAGTTTCATACAGTTCCGATAGCGAGCGGCGGTATACGTATACTTGAAAATCACGTCTGTATCGGAGCTGCACTCCAAGCAGAGATCTGTCACTGACTTTCTTTTGGCGGAAAACCAGACTATCGCAGATATTCATTGGCGCTTGTAGACCTGGCAATGAAAAAAAGCACGATGAGGCGTTGGACGAGGCGTCTGTCATCATCGCAGCAAGATCGCCCAAACTTGTCCTGTCTCCTGCGTGGCAGCCAGCCGCTCTCAGTTGTGACTCCTCCAATGTTGGAACGTGCGGACACTCTCATTCCAGATGATCACAATCGAACACCTCGCTGTTCAGCTAGACGTCTCTGTTGGTAGTGATGACACATTCGTCCACCATTTGGGGCACTCAAGACTTTATGCCCGCTGGGTACCTCGCCGCCTAACAGAAGACCATAAACAGCAACGAAGGACCATCCTCCGCATTACGAGGATGATCGTACCAATTTATTGCGGAACATCATCACAGGGACTGAAACATAGTTACGTCACTTCGGACCGGAAACAAAATTGCACTTCATGGAATGACATCTCACAACCCCACCTTTGAAGAAAAAGCTCAAAGCCGAATACTCAGCCGGTAAATTCATGGCAGCGATCTTTTTGGCATCTCAAGGCGTTATTCTGCTTGAATTCCTCCCTCATGGTGCAATGATCAGCCCTGAAGTGTACTATGATGCCCATATGAAATTTAAGAAGCGATTTCAACGTGTTCGTCGTCACAAAAATGCAAGCGAACTTCTCCTTCTCCATGGCAACACAAGACCTCACACAAGTGTGCTCACCCGAGAGGAGCCGACAAAACTTCATTGTACGAGGTGCATTCAAGTTCTAAGGCCTCCGATTTTTTTTCTAATTAACTACTCTCCCGAAATCGATGAAACTAGCGTTACTTCTCGACGTAATCGCCCTGCAGACGTACACATTTTTTTATAACGCTGACGCCATGATTCCATGGCAGCGGCGAAAGCTTCTTTAGGAGTCTGTTTTGACCACTGGAAAATAGCTGAGGCAATAGCAGCACAGCTGGTGAATGTGCGGTTACAGAGAGTGTCTTTCATTGTTGGAAAAAGCCAAAATTCACTACGAGCCAGGTCAGGTGAGTAGGGAGGATGAGGAATCACTTCAAAGTTGTTATCACGAAGAAACTGTTGCGTAACGTTAGCTCGATGTGCGGGTGGGTTGGCTTGGTGAAACAGCACGTGCGCAGCCCTTCCCGGACGTTTTTGTTGCAGTGCAGGAAGGAATTTGTTCTTCAAAACGTTTTCGTAGGATGCACCTGTTACCGTAGTGCCCTTTGGAACGCAATGGGTAAGGATTAAACCCTCGCTGTCGCAGAACATGGACACCATCATTTTTTCAGCGCTGGCAGTTACCCGAAATTTTTTTGGTGGCGGTGAATCTGTGTGCTTCCATTGAGCTGACTGGCGCTTTGTATCTGGATTGAAAAATGGCATCCACGTCTCATCCATTGTCACAACCGACGAAAAGAAAGTCCCATTCATGCTGTCGTTGCGCGTCAACATTGCTTGGCAACATGCCACACGGGCAGCCATGTGGTCGTCCGTCAGCATTCGTGGCACCCACCTGGATGACACTTTCCGCATTTTCAGGTCGTCATGCAGGATTGTGTGCACAGAACCCACAGAAATGCCAACTCTGGAGGCGATCTGTTCAACAGTCATTCGGCGATACCCCAAAACAATTCTCTCCACTTTCTCGATAATGTCGTCAGACCGGCTTGTGGGAGCCCGAGGTTGTTTCGGTTTGTTGTCACACGATGTTCTGCCTTCATTAAACTGTCGCACCCACGAACGCACTTTCGACACATCCATAACTCCATCACCACATGTCTCCTTCAACTGTCGATGAATTTCAATTGGTTTCACACCACGCAAATTCAGAAAACGAATGATTGCACGCTGTTCAAGTAAGGAAAACGTCGCCATTTTAAGTATTTAAAACAGTTGTCATTCTCGCCGCTGGCGGTAAAATTCCATCTGCCCTACGGTGCTGCCATCTCTGGAACGTATTGACAATGAACGCGGCCTCATTCTAAAACAATGCGCATGTTTCTATCTCTTTCCAGTCGGGAGAAAAAAAATCGGAGGCCTTACAACTTGAATGCACCTCGTACAGTTCTTCCTCATCCACCCTAAGCCCGGATCTCGCACCTTCCAAATGGCCCAGCGAAGGATTCGATCCGTCACAAGGAGTAAATGGGTGATTGGGAGGTTACCACACGTTCGCTCCGACATCGGCCAGTAGAGTGGTTCCAAGCAGTCTTATAGGTTCTTCCAGTAAGGTGGAGTAAGGCCGTCGCACGAAACGGAGATAATGTTCAAAGATAAGGTTATGTAGCTTATAGAGTGGGGGATAGCATGGTTTCTTGAATAAAATGAACCTGTTTTGAGAACAAAAGGGTGGCATTACTTACTGAACGCTCTCGTATATACGAAGGTGGTTTGAAAAGTTCTCGGAATCACCACGAAAGGTCAACCCTAGCGCACCGAGTTGTCCACGTGATACTCATTGGTCTGTTGCCTGTAAAAACGTGCCACGTCGGTGCTCTTGGAAGAGAGCTGTGGCGGTGACGTGGCTCTGTAGTTGTTCCTGCGTAGTAAATTGCGAAGATAGAAAAAATCAAGAGTCGAGTACTAATTAAGTACTTCGTAAAGAAAGGTATAGAAGCAAAGGACATTCTCGCCGATTTTCAGACTACACTGGGGGACTATGCCACTTCATATTCAACTGTTTCCAAATGGATAAATGAGTTTATATTTGGTCGGGAGACCTCAGATGACGATCCGCGCAGTGGTAGGATAAGATCTGTCACTACTATCTGTCACTACTCCAGATATCATTGCAAAAGTGCACAAAACGCTCATGGAGGATCGCCGATTGAAAGTGCGTGAAGCTGGCTGGAGTGGCCGAGCGGTTCTAGGCGCTTCAGTCTGGAACCGCGCGACCGCTACGGTCGCAGGTTCGAATCCTGCCTCGGGCATGGATGTGTGTGATGTCCTTAGGTTTAAGTAGTTCTAAGTTCTAGGGGACTGATGACCTTAGATATTAAGTCCGATAGTGCTCAGAGGCATTTGAACAATTTTTTGTTCATTACAAAGTATTTCTACTAATTTGTTGGTTCCCTTTTTAGGTTATGTTATTTCTTCATTGGTCTTTAGACCTTCTATGGATAATTACATAAATATTTGAATGTCACGTTCACTTCCTGTTTCTGCTGTTTCACCCGATTCTGTGTCAGTGTCTGTCTGTTTCGTGCCACGTGTATTTTTGTCGCGCTTGTGTTGCGTTTTGTAGTCTTCTTACGGATGGTCTATTTTATCTGTAAGCTTAATGAAAGTTTTGAGATGTATCCCAAGATATCTAGTTAGTTCCCTATTCGTAACTGAGATACTGTTTAGTGCTGTTACAGACTTCCTTTTAAGAGTCCCCTTTAATAACAAGTGTACTGTTTCGTTAGCTGATATAGACAGTTCATTGTTTGTACATTAGTTGTTAATACTTACAAGGAATTTTGTGGCCTTTGTTTCTAGTTCTAGTCCTGAATTTGCTGACACTACCACAGGTCGTCGGCGTATGCCATCTCTGCGTTTGCTTTGTATCATCATTGATTTTATGCAATAGAGGTTCGATGACAATGTCCCAGAATATTGACCCGCAAATGTACCTTTTCGGACGTCCTTTGCTAATCTTATTGACAACCTCCCGTTGGCCAGACTTCTACTCAACTATATTGTCATCGTGTGCAACGTTTATCTCATTATATGTCTGTCTTTTTCTCCATTTCATGTCGACAGTGCAAGTGACGCAGCGTGTCGACGACTGGATCATTCTCTCCACTGTCACAGAAAAAAAAATGTCAAATGGTTCTGAGCACAATGGGACTTAACAACTGCGGTCATCAGTCCCCTAGAACTTAGAACTACTTAAACCTAACTAACCTAAGGACATCACACAACACCCAGTCATCACGAGGCAGAGAAAATCCCTGACCGCGCCGGGAGTCGAACCCGGGAACCCGGGCGCGGGAAGCGAGAACGCTACCGCACGACCACGAGCTTCGGACACACTGTCACAGAAGCTGCGTCGACTGTTGACTTCACTGTCATTGATAATAATTCGGTGAAGGAACAAAATAAATGTAAAAGAAACTGATGTTTCTGCAGTGTTGTATGTCGTGTTGTGATGATTGCTTAATTTACATCTATATCTACATGTCTACTATAAAATTCACACCTGGCAGAATGTTCATCGAACCACTTTCAGGTTATTTCTCTACCATTCCATTCTCGACTAAGGCGCGGAAAATCACTCCGTGCGATCCCTAATTTCTCTTTTTTTAAACGATTATAGTTTTTTCCTATGTGTGTTTACGTGAACAAAATATTTTCGCATTGATTGAAATTTCGTGAAAAGAACTCGTCACAACGAAAAATGCCTTTGTTTCAATGATTGCCACCCCAGCTCGCCTGTCATATCAGAGTTACTCTCTCCCCTGTTTCGCGATAATCCAAAAAGAGCTGCCCTTCTTCGAACTTTTTCGAAGTCCTCTGTCAGTCGTATCTGAAACGGGTCCCACATCGCGCAGCAATATACCCGAAGAGGGCGAACAAGCGTAGTGTAAGCATTCTCTTTATACTCGGATCAGAATAACAAACTGATTGACATCTAGCTGTTCACATGTCTGCTAACATAGCAACAGCCAATCAGAGAGCGCGCGCGGCCGCACCTCCTTTCCGTTCACCGTTGTCAAATCTCTCTGCTACTGCAGGCAGCAGCTACTGTAGCCAGTTGCAGACGGCGCTCGAGGTCGGTAACTTAAACAATTGTGGTTGTAAAGGAACATCCTCCTCTAGCATTATTTATCCTCAACAGTAGTAGTCGATACCAATAATATTTTCGAATTTTGGACAGGTCAGTATTGTCTCGTCTGTTTTTCTGAAAAATTTCATATAGTTTTATACATAATATATATCGAACTAAAGTTTATGGAAAGAAATTAGTTTATTTTCGATGTTAAAATCAATAAGTACTAGCTCTGAATGTACAGTTAAAATTATTTTTTTTTACAAACATTTGAAATTACAAAATAACTGGCACACTTAAAATTTATATTATTAACTATGCAATCTAATATTTTTATTAGTTTATTTCTGGATTCATTTATGAAATAATAATCTAACTTGTCGAACTCTTGACATTTGTCAACCCTTTGTAAACCCTTTGGAATATTGTTATTACCGCTGAGTGAAGTAGTAGTAAGCATGGCTCTGATGTGATAGGACGTATTTATGTATTTTGGGCGAACAATGTAATTTCGGCTTTGTTGATGTCAAAATTCAAAAGGCTGTGTGATATCGTAAAAAGTGACACAATAAATTGACGTAAAAACGAAAATTCTGCAACGACATTCTTCAAAATTATTTAGATCACTTGAACCATGAGAACCTAAAATGTGAGAATTCCAGCTTCCCCTAAACTTGAAGAACGGAGTCAATGCTACAAGAAAAAATACGTAAACTAAAAAGTTTATAGTGATCTTACTCCCGTCAAATCTTAAGAAAAGATTTTGCACTTTGGAGAACAGGGTAGGAAGTGGTAGATCACATGGTCCGTTACGTTGTGTGCTTTGTTTCACTGTATGTCGCGTTTATTTTGCGCTACAGTGGAAGTGAACAAAAAGTGTAGCTGCTAAACGGAAAGCTCAGATATCTATTCATGTTTTGCGTAATCAGACACGTGAGTTTGTAAGCTCGGTGCGGGAATAATTCGAGAAAGCGAGAGACAATGGTGCTACTTTATTGCCTCTAACGAAGTTACTTGAAAGAGCTGCTGACGTCCTGAAGATACACAAAAATCCTTTTCTAAATCTACATCTTCATGGATACTCTCCTAATCATATTTAACTGCCTGGCAGAGGTTTCATCGAATCATCTTCGTAACAATTTTCTATTGTCCCTCTCTTGATCTGTGCACGGAGAGAAACGAACACCTCTGTCTTCCCGTGCGACCTCTGATTTCTCCTATTTTATTATGATAATCGTTTCTCCCTACGTAGGTCGACATCAACAAAATACCTTAACATTTGGAGGAGAAAGCTGGAGATTTAAATTTAGTAATAAGATTCTGCCGCAATGAGAAACGCATATGTTTTAATGATATCCATCCCAAATCCTGCAACATGTCCGTGATACTGAGTTGGCCACCCTTCGCTCACAGCTCCACGCTGTGTTGGCTTCTGTCACACAGCTTGAGGCTGCTGCCAATGGGCATCGCTGTGAGGGTCAGATGCGGAGATGCGAGAGACGTCGAGCATGTCACACATGTCACCCGGTCGGCCCACTGATGTGGACACCCCGCGTACTGCCTGCAATGAGATTGACCCCTCAACCATGGTCGAGTGGGGATCACTCCAAACTCTGGCAGGCAGTGAAAAACTTTCCAAGGGACCGATCTTAGGGCCTCCCAGGTTCGTTTGACAAATACACTCCTGGAAATTGAAATAAGAACACCGTGAATTCATTGTCCCAGGAAGGGGAAATTTATTCACACATTCCTGGGGTCAGATACATCACATGATCACACTGACAGAACCACAGGCACATAGACACAGGCAACAGAGCATGCACAATGTCGGCACTAGTACAGTGTATATCCACCTTTCGCAGCCATGCAGGCTGCTATTCTCCCATGGAGACGATCGTAGAGATGCTGGATGTAGTCCTGTGGAACGGCTTGCCATGCCATTTCCACCTGGCGCCCCAGTTGGACCAGCGTTCGTGCTGGACGTGCAGACCGCGTGAGACGACGCTTCATCCAGTCCCAAACATGCTCAATGGGGGACAGATCCGGAGATCTTGCTGGCCAGGGTAGTTGACTTACACCTTCTAGAGCACGTTGGGTGGCTCGGGATACATGCGGACGTGCATTGTCCTGTTGGAACAGCAAGTTCCCTTGCCGGTGTAGGAATGGTAGAACGATGGGTTCGATGACGGTTTGGATGTACCGTGCACTATTCAGTGTCCCCTCGACGATCACCAGTGGTGTACGGCCAGTGTAGGAGATCGCACCCCACACCATGATGCCGGGTGTTGGCCCTGTGTGCCTCGGTCGTATGCAGTCCTGATTGTGGCGCTCACCTGCACGGCGCCAAACACGCATACGACCATCATTGGCACCAAGGCAGAAGCGACTCTCATCGCTGAAGACGACACGTCTCCATTCGTCCCTCCATTCACGCCTGTCGCGACACCACTGGAGGCGGGCTGCACGATGTTGGGGCGTGAGCGGAAGACGGCCTAACGGTGTGCGGGACCGTAGCCCAGCTTCATGGAGACGGTTGCGAGTGGTCCTCGCCGATACCCCAGGAGCAACAGTGTCCCTAATTTGCTGGGAAGTGGCGGTGCGGTCCCCTACGGCACTGCGTAGGATCCTACGGTCTTGGCGTGCATCCGTGCGTCGCTGCGGTCCGGTCCCAGGTCGACGGGCACGTGCACCTTCCGCCGACCACTGGCGACAACATCGATGTACTGTGGAGACCTCACGTCCCACGTGTTGAGCAATTCGGCGGTACGTCCACCCGGCCTCCCGCATGCCCACTATACGCCCTCGCTCAAAGTCCGTCAACTGCACATACGGTTCACGTCCACGCTGTCGCGGCATGCTACCAGTGTTAAAGACTGCGATGGAGCTCCGTATGCCACGGCAAACTGACTGACACTGACGGCGGCGGTGCACAAATGCTGCGCAGCTAGCGCCATTCGACGGCCAACACCGCGGTTCCTGGTGTGTCCGCTGTGCCGTGCGTGTGATCATTGCTTGTACAGACCTCTCGCAGTGTCCGGAGCAAGTATGGTGGGTCTGACACACCGGTGTCAATGTGTTCTTTTTTCCATTTCCAGGAGTGTAGGTTTCGGGCGTTATATGTGGTTGACGATGTCTCCGAGCAGGATACAGTCGTCCACTCTGTTGCAGGGGAACCTTTTCGGCCTGCAAGGACTTGGGCTGGGTTTGCTAGTAGTTGGGGGCTCCAACATTAGGCGCGTAATTGGGCCCCTTGGGAACATGGCTGCCAAGGATGGGAAGGAAGCCAAAATGTGCACTCTGTGTGCATTCCGGGGGAGTCGTTTCGGATGTGGAATGGGTGCTTCCGGATGCCATGAAGGGTGCAGGGTGCCTCCAACTGCAGGTGGTGGCTCATGTCGGTACCAATGACGTGTGTCATTTTTGATCAGAGGAGATTCTCTCTGGTCTGGGGCGGCTAGCGGAAATGATAAAGACTGCCAGTCTTGCTTGCTAGATTAAGGCGGAGCTCACCATCTGCAGCATCGTCGATAGAGCTGACTGTAACCCTTTGGTGCAGAGCCGAATGGAGGGTGTGGAGGGTCTGAATCAGACGCTCACGTGGTTCTGTGATCGTGTAGACTGCAGATTTCTTGACTTGCGCCATCGGATGGTGGGCTTCCGGGTTCCACTTAATAGGTCAGAAATGCACTACACACAGGAAGCGGCTACACGGGTAGCGGGGCTGTGTGGAAGGGACTGGGCGGTTTTTTGGGTTAGAGGGTCTCAGGGAACCACAAACAGGGCGTCCGTTTAAAAGGGAACAGGTAAAACACAATAAGTTATTTGTAGAAACGATCGGTATTGTAGTTGCATATTGTCGTAGCTGTGTTGGGAAAGAACCAAAGCTCAAAGCCCTAACAGAAAGAACGGAAGCTCAAATAGTTATAGGTACAGAAAGCTGGCTAAAGCCGGAAATAAGTTCAGCCGAAATTTTTTCTGTCAATCTAAAAGGATAGATTACATACAGTTGGTGGTGAAGTATTTATTGCTGATCTTTGCCTTGTAGTGAAATTGAGGTAGATAGTTCCTGCGAAATAGTAAGGGTAGTGGTTATACTTGACAATCGGATTAAACTCTTAATTGCATCCTTTTACAAACCCTCCGATTTAGAAGATGTAGTTGCTGAAGTCTCATTTCAAATAGGTACCTCACTCACACAGTTATAGTCGTTGGTAACTTCAGTCTTCCCTCCATATGCTGGAAAAATCATTCGTTTAAAGCCGGTGGCAGGCATAAAACGTCATCTGAAATTGCACTGAATGCTTTCTCAGAAAATTAGTTCGAGAAATTAGTTCATGAGCCCACTCGAAGCGTAAATCGTTGCGAAAGTGTACTTGACCTATTAGCAACAAATAATTCTGGACAAATAGTGCGTATCGTGACGAACACAGGGATTAGCGACCACAAGGCAGTTGATGATAGGCTGAATGCTGTAACACCTACAACCATCAAAAACAAAAAAAAAAAAACGCAAAGTATATCTATAAAAAAAGCTTGTAAAACTGCTCTTATCGCCGTTTGAAGAGGCATCCTTCGCTCCTACCGATCTGGTCATGTAAGCGTAGATAAGTTGTGGAATGATATCTGAGAGACAGTATCGACAACAATTGAGAGACATATACCACATAAATTAGTAAGTAATGGTACTGATGTCTCATGGTACACAAAACGGGTCATATCGCTGTTGCACAAGCAGCGAAGAAAACATATCAAAATTAAAAGAACGCAAAATCCCCAAGACTGGCAAAGTTTTACAGAAGTTCGAAATGAGGCTCGTACTTCAATGCGAGATGCTTTTAATAATTTCCATAACGAAACTCCGTCTCGAAATCTGGCAGAAAGTGCAAAGAGATTCTGGTCATATATAAAGCACACCAGTGGCAAGACGCAATCACTGCGCAATAACAACGGTGAAGTCACTGACGAAAGTAATACTATAGCAGAGTTATTAAACACGGTCTTCCGAAACTCCTTCGCGGGCCGCTGTGGCCGAGCGGTTCTAGGCGGTTCAGTCTGGAACCACACGACCGCTACGGTTGCAGGTTCGAATCCTGCCTCGGGCATGGTTGTGTGTGATGTCCTTAGGATACTTAGGTTTAAGTAGTTCTAAGTTCTAGGGGACTGATGACCTCAGATGTTAGGTCCCATAGTGCTCAGAGCCATTTTAACCAATTTGAAACTCCTTCACCAAAGAACCTGAATTCCAATCAAGAACTACGGCCAAGGTGAGAAACATAGAAGCAGATATCCTTGGGGTCGCAATGCAGCTTAAATCAATAAAGGCAAGATTTCTGGGCCAGATTGTGTACCGCTCAGGTTCCTCTCTGAGTATGCTGATACAATAGCTACATATTTAGTAATTATATACAATCGCTCGCCCACAGAAAGATCCGTACGTAAAAACTGGAAAGTTGCTGAAGTCACACCAATACCCAAAAAGGGAAGTAGGAGTAATCCGTTGAATTACAGGCCCGTATCACTTACGTCGATTTGCAGTAGGGTTTTGGAACATATACTCCTTTCGTACATTATGAAGTGACTCGAAGAAAACGATTTATTGAAACATAGTCAGCACATATTCAGAAAATATCGTTCTTGCGAAACACAACTAGCTCTTTACGCTCATGAAGTAATGAGTGCTATCGACAGGGGATGTCAAATTGATTCCATATTTTTAGGTTTCCAGAAGGCTTTCGACACCGTTCCTCACAAGCGTCTTCTAACCAAACTGCGTGCCTATGGAATATCGTCTCAGTTGTGCGACTGGATTCGTGATTGCCTGTCAGGAAGGTCACAGTTCTTAAAAGACGGAAAGTCATTGAGTAAAACAGAAATAATATCCGGCGTTCCCCAAGGAAGTGTTATAGGCCCTCTATTGTTCCTGATTCATATTAACGATATAGTACACAGTCTTAGTAGCCGTCTTAGATTGTTTGCAGATGATGCCGCCATTTACCGTCTTGTAAAGCCATCAGATGATCAAAACGACTTGCAAAGTGATTTAGATAAGATATCTGTATGGTGAGAAAAGTGGCAATTGACCCTGAATAAAGAAAAGTGTGGAGTTATTCACATGAGTACTAAAAGAAATCAGCTAAATTTCGATTAAGCGATAAGTCACACAAATCTGAAGACTTTAAATTCAACTAAATACTTAGGGATTACAATGACAAATAACGTAAATTGGAACGATCACGTAGATAATGTTGTGGGTAGAGCAAATCAAAGACTGCGATTGATTGGCAGAACACTTAGAAGGTGCAACAGGTCTACTAAAGAGACTGCTTTCACCACGCTTATCCGCCATATTCTGGAGTACAGCTGTGCGGTGTGGGATCCGCATCAGGTAGGACTGACAGATGACATCGAAGAAGTACAAAAAAGGCTCGTTTTGTATTATCGCGTGATAGGCGGGGGGGGGGATAGTGACTTAGACATGATACTTGAATTGGAGTGGCAATTACTAAAACAAAACGTTTTTCGTTGCGACGGGATCTTCTCATGAAATTTCTATCACCAGTTTTCTCCTCTCATTGCGAAAACTTTCTGTTGGCACCCGCCTACGTAGGGAGAAATGATTATCACGATGAAATAAGAGAAATGAGGTCTTGCACAGAAAAATTAAGTTCTCGTTTTTCCCTACGCCGTTCCAGAGTGGGACGGTAGACAGACAGCTTGAAGGTGGTTCGTTGAACACTCTGACAGGCACTTTATTGTGAATAGCAGAGTAATCATGTAGATGTAGACTAGATCCGGATACGGCCGGGAGAGCGGTGTGCTGCCTCTCCGTATCCGGATCTAAGGACGCCTGTGGGCTGAAGATGACACGGCAGCCAGTCGAACTGTTCGGCCTTCATGGCATGCTTGGACGGAGTTTAGTTTTAGTAGTAGTAGTGGAAGTAGGCTGTTTAGATTTCTATGTTGGTAATGTCACGTAGCGCTCTGTATGAAAATCACTGGCTGTGCTGTGTGCAGTCTGTGGCAGGTTGACATTGTTGGAATCTTCGCTATTATAGTGTTGGGCAGTTGGATGTAAACAGTAGAGACGGGCAAAACTGTTCTTTTCAGAGATCGGATCAGAACTGTTCACTCCCTGAAATGAATTAGCTCTTTTTCATGACTCACCACTCATTTACAATAGAAAATAAATGGAAGGCACATTGTCCTTTAAACTTGGTTTATTCCAGTACTATACCTGTATTTTGATCTTATTTGATCCTATTTTGAAGTAACACAGATAATGAGTAAGAATTTTGTATTGTTTATTGAAATTTCCACGATATGACAAAGTTTTTGATTATTGATTTATTTTGCACTATCGTGGTTTTTTGGGTGATCGGAAATTGTTGTAACTTGAGATATACATTAACAATATATTTGGCTATAATGTATTAAAATTTCATTAACCTCATACAAATACATTGCAAGCCATATATTTTTAAAGTGAACGTTTCCTTCCGAAGACGCCTAAAATCGCAAAATCCGTACCAGAATAAGAAAAAAAAATATAAATTTGACTGTAAAACGAAAGTGCTGCATATAGACTTACGCAGAATAAAACAAGGAAAATATTGGTGTATCACATTTTGCGATATGTTTATCAGCTCGCTCGTAATTAAAGCGTAAATTCGAGTGTCCATAATAAAAATCTTATAGTAAGAGGAATCGTCAGGAGCCTAATCTGATCAGTTTAAACAAATAAAAATAAAATAAAAACAAATGATGTATATATAACATAATAATGTAATATACATAGCGGTATTACTACGAAGAACAATATCCTGTAGAGACGAACTCCGATGCAGAAGCACTGAGTCGAGCAGGTCGAGCCGCGAGCTGTATTACTGCGTGAGCTAAGACCGCAGAGACCAGAGTGACACCTGAGTTGCTTTGCTCAACGCTCTGGCTAGAGTCGAGAACGGTGGTGTGAGCGATGAGCGGGCGAGTTCCTAGGGTGAGGGGAGCGGTGAACTCACCCGCTCCGAGACAAATCGTCCGTTCCCTTGCGAGCAGGTTGTTGCAAGTAGTTCCTATGTTATCTGCTAGGTGGCTCTCTGTCCTGTTGCTCGCATCAACTGCCCAGAGTGCAGGACGTGCGACTGAAACGATCGCCGACAGAGTGCGATGCAAAGTTAAGCTGCGCCAGACACTGCACGCGGCAGACGACGCACAGAGATGGCACGGCATATGTGAAACACAAAATCCAATGGAGCACTGCACAATGCAGGCAGCCAAGGTAGAAGCAGGGCATAGGCCGGCGCTGGCTGTGTTGTGTGGCGTGCACTGTGCTGTGACCAGCAGAGGCGCTGCTGATATGCTCCGTGTCTCTCTCTCTCTCTCTCTCTCTCTCTCTCTCTCTCTCTGCCGTGGGAAACGTTTCGAGCTACTGTTCTTTTTTTCTGAATCACTGATTGTTCACTCCTTTGAAAGATTCAACTCTATGAATCAGTTCAAGAGCGGATCCCCCATCTCTAGTAAACAGCGCATAGCGTTTCGCAGTTGGAGGTGAGCCGCCATCAGTGGTGGATGTGGGGAGAGAGATGGCGGAGTTTTGAGAGCGGATGATCTGGACGTGTGTCCATCAGAGACAGTAAATTTGTAAGAATGGATGTCAAGAACTGATATATATATTATGACTTTCTAACACTATTGAGGTAAATAAATTGTTTATTCTCTACAAAAATCTTTCATTTGCTAACTATGCCAATCAGTAGTTGGTGCCTTCCGTAGGTAGAATCTTTTATTTAGCTGGCAATATTGGCGCTCGCTGTATTGCAGTAGTTCGAGTAACTAAGGTTTTTGTGAGGTAAGTGATTCATGAGAGGTATAGGTTATTGTTAGTCAGGGCCATTCTTTTGTAGGGATTATTGAAAGTCAGATTACGTTGCGCTAAAAATATTGTGTGTCAGTTTATTGATGATCAGAATAAGTAAAGAGAGAAATGTCTGAGCACGTTCAGTTTTGCTCAGCTGTTTGAAAATCAAATAACGTAAAGGGTTTACCAGTACAGTCATTCATAAATTTTTCTAAGGGGACATTTCACAATTAGCGACATAATGGCTGCCAGAGAGCGCGCTCTTTTCGCACGTTGCTCGTTCACTTCATCGGCAACCAGTGTGGTATGGAGCCAACTGCGAGCTGCGGTCGCTACAATTCTATTTGTGGGTAAACAGTCTGATCTGACACTCAAACGTAAGGCCATCATCAAGAAGAATTTTGCATAATGTCGGATAGTAATGTTTTATGCTACCCCGGGCTTGGTGAGGGGAAAGATTTAAGTTTTGTCAGACAAACAATGCTCGATAAGAAAAGTTAGAGTAAAACAATATTACTCCCGAAAATGTTATGTTTTTCTTTGTCGTATTTATGCTGTGTAACTGGAAACGAAGTGTGTTTTCTGTGGTCAACGGTGGTCGCGGCTGATGTATCGCTCACACCAACACAGTGAAAAAGGTGATCAAAGTTTATCGTGTCGTATCGCACGTTGCAACTCGGAGTGCTGATAGCTGCACGAACTTGTGTCGCACGATACGCGGAGAGGCAAATATTAAGTCATCCGATGTGTCTCAAAAAACATTATTTTATGAAGACATCGCAAATCTACATCGGTCACTGTAGTTAATTTCTCAGTAAAACTTTTACTTTTCGCATAAAAATTGAAAAACCATGTTTCGAGATACTCACGTTTCCTCCGTTGTGCCGTTTCTCTGATTCGATTTTGAAGAAAATGCTCTGAAGACATTGATTTTTCCGCATCTTGTAGACATACATCTCAGAGTGATAATGAACTAGTTTTCTGTTCGTTATTGCCCATGGTAATTGCGAAACTTCGAAGTAAAGTAAAACACTGCACAAATTTTTAAAGTTGGTGGCGAAGAATGTAAAAGCCGGCAAGTTTACTTTTTATGCGTTTTAAGGTCGTATATTTCTGCGTATGGAATATAGCTAATGTATAGGAAATGATTAACTATGGAAGGTGAACGACACCACTTTTCTTTCTAGAAAATACGTGAGATATATTGGAGCTTGTCCGCGACGAGGTCTGCAGCTACGCGCCCTAAGCGAGGCAGTTGCCGCCTGTTATGATCTGCTACACGGAGTGTGGATCATCCTCATGTTCCCCATTTTCGTTTGCTTTTGATACTTACCGAAACTAAAAATGAACAACTTACTCCAATGAGAGGAGGACATAGGGTTCACCTCCCACTCCTCCACCAGCTACGGCAGTTGATCTTACTTCAAATTCAGTAAAGTTCCTTCTGAAAAGTTCTCGAACTTAATCACATACTTCTCTGCGAAAATGAATAGTGGCAGATATACTATCAACACACAAAGAAGAGGGATACGGAACTATTAAGGAATGAAGAGATACGCTTGACGTTCTCTAAGGCTGTAAGTACTGCAATAAGGAATAGTTCGGTAGGCAGTCCAGTTGAAGAGAAATGGTCATCTCTAAAAAGGGCCACCACGGAAAGCAAAACAAAGGTACAAAGAAGATAACTGCGAAGAAACCATGCGTAACAGAAGAAACACTTCAGTCGATCGATGAAAGAAGAAAATAGAAAAATTTTCAGGGAAATTCAGAAATACAGAAATACAAGTCTCTGTGAAGAATGAAATAAACAGAAAGTGTGGGGAGCTAAGACGAAATTGCTGCATGAAAAATGTGAAGAAACCGAAAAAGAAATGATCATCGGAAGGACTGACCTAGCTTACAGAAAGTCAAAACAACCTACGGTGAAATTAAAAGCAAGGGTGGTAACATTAAAAGTGCAACGGGAATTCCACTGTTTGATGCAGACGAGAGAACAGATAGGTTGAAAGAGTACACTGAAAGTTTCTATATGGGGGAAGATTTGTCTGATGTGATAGAGGAGACAGGACTAGATTATGAAGAGATAGTGTATCCAGCATTAGAATCACAAATTGAAAGAGCTTTGAAAAATTTAAGATCAAATAAGGCAGAAGGGACAACATTCCATAATAATTTCTAAAACCATTGGGGGAAGTGGCAACAAAACTACTACTCACGTTGTGTCTAGAACATATGAGTCTGGCGATATGTCATCAGAATTTCGGAAATCGCACAATCAGCTTAACATCTCAAGCATCCAAGTTGCTGATAAGAATAATATACAGGTGAATGGGAAATAAAATTGAGGATGTGTTAGATGGCAATTAGTTTGGCTTCAGGAAAGGTAATGCAATTCTGATTTTACAGTAGTTAATGGATGCAAGGCTAAAGAAAAATCAAAACACATTCACAGGATTTGTCGACCACGAAAAAGCGCTCGACAGTGTCAAATGGTGGAAGAAGTTCGAAATTCTGAGTAACATAGGGATAAGCTATAAGGAGACACTGGTAATATACAACATGTACAAGATGGTTCAAATGGCTCTGAGCACTATGGGACTCAACTGCTGTGGTCATAAGTCCCCTAGAACTTAGAACTACTTAAACCTAACTAACCTAAGGACATCACACACATCCATGCCCGAGGCAGGATTCGAACCTGCGACCGTAGCGGTCGTGCGGTTCCAGACTGTAGCGCCTTTAACCGCTCGGCCACTCCGGCCGGCCATATACAAGAGCCAAAGGGAATAATAACAGTGGAACACCAAGAATGAAGTGCTCGGGTTGAAAAGGGTGTAAGACAGGAATGTAGTATTTCGCCTCCACTGCTCAATCAGTACATCGAAACACCAATCATGGGACTATAAGAAATGTTCACGAGCGGAATTAAAATTCAAGGTGAAAGGATATCAATGATAACATTCTTTGATGACATGCCTATCCTGACAAAGAATTACATGATCTGCTGAATGGAATGAACAGTTTAATGAGTACAGAATAGGGACTAAGAGTAAATCGAGGAAAGAGGAAAATAATGAGAAGTAGCACAAATGATAACAGCGAGAATCTTATCAGTAGGGCTGAAGATCAAGAATTAGATGCAGCTAAGCAATTCTGCTACCTAGGGAGTAAAATAACCAATGGCGGACGGAAGAGGGAGGACATCAAAAGCAGAGTAGGGCTGCAAAAAAGGACATTCCTGGACAAGAGAAGTGTACGAGATACTAACAGAGACCTTAAATTGAGGAAGAAATTTGTGAGAATGTACGTCTGGAGTACAGCGTTGTATGGTAGTGAAAAAAGCACCGTGGGAAAACGTGAATAGAAGAGAACCGAAGAATTTGAGATGTGGCGCTGCAGACGGATGTTGCAAATGAGGTCGACTGATAAGGTAAGGAATGATAAGGTTCAATCCAGAATCGGAGAGGAAGGAAATATGCGGAAAATACTATGACAGGCCAACTGTTAAAATATCAAGGAATAACTTCTATAGTACTAAACCGAGCTGTAGAGGGAAAAAACTTTAGAGAAAGTCAGGAACTCGAATACATCCCGCAGATAACTGTGGACGTAGGTTTCAAGTGCTACTCTGAGATGAAGAAGAGCTTGGCACAGGAGAGGAATTCGTGGCGGGCCGCATCCAACCAGTCAGAAGACTAATGACTCAAAAAAAAGTGCTATGTGGTCTTACAAAAATTTAACTTTCGAGGTGGAATTATTAAAGTAATTCACACACTTTCAACTATTTACCATATTGGAATGAGTGGCGTCTGTGCAGGAGAAGTAGCAGGTAGAATATTTGTGTCCTGATTTGTGTGAGTAGCTGATACTAGCTGCTACAAGAAGTGGAAACTGTCTGGATTCATTCAGTAGAATTCGTGGAATTAGGGTTCCTGTTGACAGATTTAACAAGAAATCGGAGCTAAACTATGTTTGATATTTACAGAACTCTACTGATGCACCCAGTGCTTTCCTTTCTTGTTTAGTTTTATGATCTTTAAATAATGCCAACGGCCTTGCCGCGGTACTAACACCGGTTATCGTCCGCTGTCGGGCTTGGCTAACATTTGGATTGAGTGACCATACTTTTTGCCGAGCGCCATATCCGCATCCAGTGACGCCTATAGGCTGAGGATGACACGACGGCCGTCGGTACCTTTGGCTCATCCGAGACGTATTCGGATGGAGTCGGAGTGACCTTTAAACAATAATAAGACGCAATAACGTCCTTCAGAACAGTTCATGATTGTAAATGATGCAGCAACGTGATTCGTGTGCATCTCATCGCGCACCGTATAATGCCAGTGGGAACACAAGGGTCGTACCGTTAAGCGTCCCGTCTTGTGACCTTTACTGCAACCTGCAGTATCGTGTATCGTATCGTCTCAGTGTGAACACATCCAAAGAAGACACAAATGTTTCTGATAATGTCAGACCATGTTACACGAGCCTTAGAAACTGGTAAGGAAGAGACGAGGATGTGATAGACATGATTGCTTAGAAGCAGTTTGGCAATGACTAGTATTGTACACTGTAGTCTACATTAACATTCACTACAGAAAACGATGCGGCTTATTACCGACATTCGATCTGTCGCTTGATGTAGTACAGCATTTTGCTGCAGAAAATCCCTGGAGACGAATTTCGGCCCAACGTGGTGACACTGAATCGAAGATAGCAGGAATACGATCAAGTTAGTGATGACTTTCGAAATACAAAATGTAAGCAGTGTACAAGAATGTGTTTTTTTGTTGTGGGGGGATTTATGTTAAGGATATTAAAGTTGATGTACGGATCAAATACAACGAAGACATATCTTAGTTTTTTTTTGTCGAAGGAGATTTTAATGTTTGACTTGTGCTGAAGCAGTCTTTTGCAGTAAGCCGCTTCATAATGCTTCAGTGTTGAAGTTGCACATGACGAAAATAAATACCCTCCACAGTCAGTTCCAAAAAGTGCTACATGACCACAAGAAGTTAATCATTCCTGTTACATGCATGGTGCAGCACAGTCCACTCGTGGTCTACATACAAGCAATTCCCACCATCTATAGTCGGTGTTTAACGAGTAGTCACTTTTCGTCAGTCACCAACCACACATCACATTGTAATGAACTGCACTATAGCATTTGAATAAGTCAGCATGCCAGTGTTACGTGTTTTCTTAATGTGGTAACAAATGCTAAAGAAAGTTGTTTCAAATTTAACTTTGGCAGAATTGATATATTATTGTTATCTTTTTACTATTATCGCATGACAGAACCATGTGAACTGTTTTAGAATACGTAACTAAGCACCTTTGTAAAGGGCAATTAGTCAGTTCAGCTATAGTATAAAGCAGACAAATTTTGTTGAAATGAAAGAAATTATATTGTATTTTAATTATACTCGTACAATCCATTTTTTATTGATTTAAAATATTTGCACTTAACGTGTTTCTGTAATTAATATACACAATTATCGTAGATTAACTTTTAAATCTAAGTAGCATAAAATCCTGCACCATATAAATTAGCTTCCAAACGCAGATCTAATAAAAGACTCATTAAAATTCTTTAGGCATATAACTAGTTGTCTAGGAGAAAGAACATTAATCTGTATTTGAAAACTCCGCTCTTTGCGTGAGATGCATTATTTTTGATCGGAAGTGACAAATAATATAGTGTCTGCATACTTTACTTCTTTCTATGCCCCGGATATTTTTCGCAGATGGTAGCGCACGCAATGTTTCTTTTTAGTAAAGCATTTTTGAATATCTCTGATACTCTAAAAGCCGGAAAGAGTGTTGAAAACAATTTATTATAAAATAAACTAACTGTGAATCAGTTAATTATATTGTTAGTAGTGTTTCAGAGTGCTTAAAGAGATGCCTGCTGGATGTTCGTATGTGTAAATCCAGTTCTAGTTACTATGCTTAAGTTAAAGAAATTACAATGAAATCCAGACCATTAGCTGCTTACAGGCATTGATAAATATCAACGGGGACAGTTGGAAATGTGTGGCCCAACCGGGACTCGAACCCGGAATCTATCCGTCTCTCTCCTTTTTTTTTTTTTTTTTTTTACGTCTATGCTCGGTATTGTTCCTTGAATTTGGTCTCGGCGGACGTCAGAGGACATCCGTTCTAGTTGATCGTTGATTCCTTCACCCAGTTTTTTTTATTTCTGAGGCCAGCCACGACTCTGACCGAACACCCTGAGCTACCGTGCCGACGTCTGAGCCATCCAGGACACAGAGGATAGAGAGACAGCAGGGACTCATCTCTGGCACGCCCCCCGTAAGACCTATAACTCCAACTTACTGTCCACACACTACATTTGTAGTGCCCCTGCCCACTATACTTACTACACGCAGTAGTCATTCTACCCATTCCCGTAAGTGTTTGAGCAATGTGAGTGTATCCGCACTGAAGAAGATCACTGGCCGGTAATCCTTACCTATATGAAGATGCTGTATGTTCTTTAGGACATGTACGAAATAATAGATACTATTGGTGATCTTGCGGCTTTCGAAAAGTGAAAGTACAATGAAATCCAGACTGTTAGCTGCTTACAGGCGTTGATACACACTGGCCATTAACATTGCTACACCAAGAAGAAATGCAGATGATAAACGGGTATTCATTGGACAAATATATTACACTAGAAATGACATGCGATTCCATTTTCACGCAGATTGGGTGGAGAGAGCCTGAGAATTCAGTACCCAGAACAACCACCTCTGGGGGTAATAACGGCCTTGATACGCCCGGGCATTAAGTCAAACACAGCTTGGATGGCGTGTACAGGTATAGCTGCCCATGCAGCTTCAACACGATACCACAGTTCATGAAGGGTAGTGACTGGCCAGTTGCTCGGCCATTATCGACCTGACGTTTTCAGTTGGTGAGAGGTCTGGAGAATGTGGTGGCCAGGGCAGCAGTCGAACATTTTCTGTATCCAGAAAGGCCCGTACAGGAGCCGCAACATGCGGTCGTACATTATCCTGCTGAAATGTAGGGTTTCGCAGGGATCGAATGAAGGGTAAATCCACGGGTCGCAACACATCTGAAATGTAACGCCCACTGTTCAAAGTGCCGTCAATGCGAACAAGAGGTGACCGAGACGTGTAACCAATGGCACACCATACCATCACGCCGGATGATACGCCAGTATGGCGATGACGAATACACGCTTCCAAAGTGCGTTCCCCACGATGTCACTAAACACGGATGCGACCATCATGATTCTGTAAACAGATCCTGGATTCATCCGAAAAAATGACGTTTTACTATTCGTGCACCCAGGTTCGTCGTTGAGTGCAACATCGCTGGCGCTCCTGTCTGTGATGCAGCGTCAAGGGTAACCGCAGCCATGGTCTCCGAGCTGATAGTCCATGCTACTGCAAGTCGTCGAACTGTTTGTGCATATGGTTGTTGTCTTGCGAACGTCCCCTTCTGTTGACTCAGGGGTCGAGACGTGGCTGCACGATTCGTTACAGCCATACGGATAAGACGCCTGTCATCTCGACTGCTAGTGATACGAGGCCGTTGGGATCCAGCACGGCGTTTCGTATTACCCTCCTGAACCCACCGATTCCATATTCTGTTAACAATCATTGGATCTCGACCAGCGTGAGCAGCAATGACGCGATACGATAAACCGCAAACGCGACAGGCTACAATCCGACCTTTATCAAAGTCGTAAACGTGATAGTACGCATTTCTCCTTTTTACACGAGGCATGACAACAACGTTTCACCAGGCAACGCCGGTCTGCTCCTGTTTGTTTATGAGAAATCGTTTGAAAACTTTCCTCATGTCAGCACGTTGTAGGTGTCGCCACCGGCGCCCACCTTGTGTGAATGCTCTGAAAAGTTAATCATTTGCATATCACAGTATCTCCTTCCTGTCGGTGAAATTTCGCACCTGTAGCACGTCATCTTCGTGGTGTAGCAATTTTAATGTCCAGTAGTGTAAATATCGTGCCGGTGACGATTTTCAACCAGAGCACATAATGTTCATAAACTCAGTCTTATACGCCATAATAATAACCACGTTCAAACACCAGTGGTGAAATACTAATTTTTGAATCTAACGCGAAGCTAAACAAATTCACATTTGTGGACTACTATTACGAGCGACATCAGAACAAAAAAAATGTCCCTGGGTGAAATTTTTCACGCACGCGACAATTGAAGGGTGGAGGAACTACATACATGCATGCTACCTTCTTTTGCGGGTGTGAACATCCACTTCATACAACTTATGAGAATGACGATGCACACGCATAAGAACAGCCACATACTAGAAAATAACTATCAGCGTTTCATAAACTCAAGAGCATGGTGAGAAAGATGTCGCCATTTATCGATGCTGTGGCGACCACCGGAGAGTAGTCATTCAACTTAAAAATTGTCACATAAATAGATTTACCTACTTTTGAGTTACAGTTGTCTCATTGCACATCTAAGGCCATGAACTGCTGTGGAAATTCCTGGCTGTTCATCTGACGTTAAAACTGATTTCTTTGTCATAGCATGAAGAAACATTACATGTAAAATTAAGATATTGCGAATTAACTGTCAAAATACAGATATGAATACCAGCTTAATTGTTAATTCAGTTGTCTCATTGTTAATTTACTGGGGCATATTTCATCACCGGCGTCATTGTTGCTGAGTAAATGATCACCTATGTGACAGCCAATAGCACAAGACAGCAAGCCTTCAGAAAGTCCGCCGCGACGCACCGGTGGCGGCTTGGCTGTCTATACGCAGCGTAGAGGCGCTATCCGCCAACGGACAAAGGGTGGGCCATCCTCCCAGGCGGCTTCAATAAACCGACATCAAAGCGGAAACTTTGCGCCGCCCTGAAGAATGGCGCCGATATTTAACAAGTTTGGCGCAAGTTGAACTGCGGACCTCGAGTTATGAAGTACTTGCTCCGGCGGGGTTGATGTGTCCGCATAAAGAGCCGGTGGGCGGCCCCCACGTGCGTGCCCGGTTCAAACGGGGCTTCGCAATCTAAAAGCGGCGCAACGGCTCGCCCTGGCCAGAGGCGGGCGCTGCAGCGCCGCCAACCTACCCCCACTCTCCACACTGGCCGCTTCTTTCCAATAGTTTTTGAGGGCTGCCGCCAACTATGCAGTGTGAAATTCCTGCCGAACACCGTGATTAACCTGAAACTTAACACCGCTGCTATGCGGCTATATCCTAACATATTAAATCACTTCCTAGGTTATTTTATTTTTACGCTTTTATAAATATTTTGCACTGTTTCAAATTACTTGAATACTATTTTCTTGTTATTATCAGGCGATAGAATTTTAATCTTTAGACTTACACATGCAATGTTACTATAAGAGATTCGTTCGTTTTCAAAGCGCCAGATGAATCGTTTATAAATTTAGTTAAAACTATCTCCCGTAGGCACATTCTTCGGGGATTTAGAACAACTTACACACCAGGACAGAGTAAAGATACAAAGATCGTTGTGGACAAACATGAACGCCTTTTCGAAGAAGATCCCTTTTCTGATGAAACAACACAAACAGGAGAAGATATTATGTCAGCCATATTAGCAACAAGAAAAGAAAAATGGTGCAGTCTTATGACAGAACTTAATATGAAACAAAATAGCAGAAAGGCATGGCAACTGTTGAAGAACCTTAATAATGACCCATCGACCGCTCCCACAGTTATTTCTGATGTAGCGCCTAATCAGATAGCGCACCAATTATTGTTGAATGGGAAAATAAAGAAAAGGTATGTAAGCCAAAGACATCAAAGATTTCCTGAAGAGAATGACTTTATTGGCACGCCTTTCTCTCTGGGAGAATTAGAAACCGCAATGCAAGCAATGAAGAATAAAAAAGCCACTGGCTTAGATGATCTAACAATGGAACAAGTTAAAATCTTTGGGCCAACGACAAAGAAGTGGATTCTGCATATGATGAACATATGTGTCTCAAGACTGCAAATACCAGAGATCTGGAGGGAAACCAAAATTGTGGCTCTGTTGAAGCCTGGAAAACAGCCCACAGAAGCAAAAAACTTCCGACCGATATCATTTCTGTGTCATCTTTATAAAGTCCCAGAAAGAATGATACTTAATCGCATCTCAGCATATATTGACCAAACACTCATACGATAACAGGCGGGAAGTCTTGTTGTGAACAGATCCTGAATTTGACACAACATATAGAAGACGGTTACGAACGCAAACAGATAACTGGCGTTGCATTCGTCGATCTCACTGCCGCCTATGACACAATCAACCATAAGTAATTATTAGGAAAGACCTATGCTGTTACGACGGGACAGAGAGGCTAGAAGGAACATAAACATAACCTGGAGAGGACAACAACTGACCAAATGCGATACCCCAAAATACCTAGTACCAAAGCTAGACCGTTCCCTCACCTTCAAAGTCCACTGCAAGGACACAAAAATGAAAGTATCTGCTAGGAACAACATCATTCGGAAACTGACAGGTAACAATTGGGGCGCACAACCCGATGTTCTTCGCACATCTGCATTGTCTTTATGCTTCTCCTTTTAGAACGAAACCAAAAACTTGAAAATTACTTGTGTAATTTCCATGTTTTGAGTGTTTATCGAGGTTTCTATGTATAATAAACAACAAAAATAAGGAATAACGTAAAATTTGCAGTCAACGGTATTTGATTTTCATAACATTAACAATATAACGTGATATTATTTTCATTTTGTGCAGTTTCTTTGCTCAAATGCCTTCTTTTCGTAAAAATAAACATCTAAATTTATTGTAATTTACTTTTGTGTGGTACTGATGCAAAATTTTACATAAAATACTGAATTGTTTCACTGAAACTGCTGAATGCAATTTTTATGCCTATGTAAAGACTGCGGTCTGTCAGACCGCACCTGGGACAGAGTTTGACAAAGAAATGACCAGGGAAGCTAAAGGAGTACCCTCCAAAGGAAAAGGTCACGAGATGTATAGTCAGACGACCTGAGACCGTAAGGAAAAGAGATCCAGATCATATTCACCACCACACCCGGTCGTTATGGTAGCGACGAGGATCGGTGCTCCAATTTAGCGTGACCCATCTTGTTGCAAGATGAAATTCTCAAAATTAGCAGTAAGTTGTAGAAACAGCCACAACTGCAATGTATCAAGGTGAGAGGTTCCTGTCACAGTCTTCTCACAGAATATAAACGGGCATACAGCATTGTCTATGACATAGCACAGAAAACACTATGCTTCGGCGAAATCGTCCATAGGTCAGAATTTCATCAGCATTTTCAGTGCCCCACACGTAATATTCTGACAATGAATCCTGAGCCGCGCGTCGCTTGCGCTCGTGCCATTCCCTATTTTACATTCTGTTTTTTTCCGCTTGGAGGCGAAATGTACATACTCAGGTTATACCTGCAAATATCTAATTGTTGCACTAGATGCAGATGGTACTGTGTGAAATGTAGCAGCCGTAACAAAATGTGTTACACAGTTTTCTGCGGTATTGAAATTGATGATTCGCGCGTACCGTTGACATTTTTGATCTGCGTACGAATCTACCCTCACTTCCTCCTCGACCGCATCCCGCGCACTTGGTCCACCTGCTCTTTACTGTTTACAGGGACAACTAGTGTCCCTAAAGTGTATATACCAACGTACAATACTCTGTTCTGAATGTATTCAGCACGGTTGTAGCAGGTAAATATCTAGCAGTAGTGTCTGAGTTGAAATCAAAACACAGAAGCTTTTCTTTTGTTCTCGGGATAATGAGACGAGAACGACCAACCAGTACCGCTTGAACTTTGGGTAAGTTGTGCTTTAACCCTATATCCATTTTGATAGTGAACACGGGTCGGTACTGAGATTTTCGGAGGTTATCAGCCTTCATTTGGTATTTGCCGTAGGTAAAAGCTGACGACATACAATTGACATACAATAAAAACCGTATATGACCTGCCGGCCCGTGTGGCCGAGCGGTTCTAGGCGCTTCAATCTGGAACAGCGCGACCGCTACGGTCGCAGGTTCGAATCCTGCCTCGGGCATGGATGGTTTAAGTAGTTCTAAGTTCTAGGGGACTGATGACCTCGGATGTTATGTCCCACAGTCCTAGAGCCATTTGAGCCATTCGTATATGACCTAATATCGAACTCAGATATTACGACTGCCTGCCTCCATTGTGACTTTATGGTGACGCATTGTTGGTGAGACGTCAGGTATGAGCGAAACCATAGCAGTGCACTTTGCGAGAAATTTAGGCTGCTAAGTTTGTCAAATAAAATCTCGGAACCGACAGTGTCAGAGGCCTTGCTGAATTCCGACAGTCGCCTCCTGTGCATCCATGGCCAGCTTCAAGTCAGGCAACCTCTTGTATTTATTAAGGCAAACATTGGACTGCGATGTTGACGGAAATCGGATTACGGTAGACCAATAAGAGCCTCTGCAGAGTTAGCGAAATTATTTGCTCCTCTTTTAGTTTGTGTCCCATGTCCGAACCAGATTACTGTTTTCATCAATTTTACGTAGGTTGGAATTTAAATAGTGGCAACAATGCTGTGGAGACACTATGCAATGGAATCTACTATTGTCGCTGATAGCACACATTGTTGACATACCTACACAACCTCCGAGCAAATGGACTCGCCGCCCGTCCCACGCCACCGGCAGTCGCTCAATTGAGGGAAACACAGTCACTTGTGAGCGAGCGGTCTAACGTAACGGTGTCACTATAACAGGAAGAACGGAGTTGAATGCGCCAGAGGTCGTACAGTACGACAGTATCATCAAAGTCTTCAAGAGGCGTTCGGGGATCGGCATTGGCGTTCACAACAGTGACACGTTGGGTAAAAGCCTTCAACGAAGGTCGGCAAACTGGCTGACATGCATCGGGCAGGTCGTCATAGCGTCTCTGAAGAAGAAGCGCATGCTGTTGCACGTTAGTGGACAGCGATACAATTCGTGAGCTCGTCCACGAAAGCGCCTTAGCGCATACGACTGTGCTTCGCATCCTGAAGGAACGCCTGGGCATGCGAAAAATTGCATCACGATGGATTCCGCATGACCTGACAGAAATGGATGCGTTACGACGCTGCTCAGACGCACATGGAGCGCTATGAGCGCGAAGGATAGGCTTTCGTTCGCCGTATCGTAACACTGGATGAGACATAGGTCACATCGTACGAGCCAAAACTGAAACGCCAATCCAACGAATGGCGTCATTATCGGTCGTCGTGAAAGTCCAAAGTCCGTCAGAGCCCCAGTATGGTGAAAGCTGTGGTGATATGTACGACCGTGATGGTGTAATCCTAACGCATTACGTTCCGCCACGGCAGACCGTCAGTGCACAGTATTATTGTTTATTTTTGGAACTTCACCTGCGACATGCTTTGCGAAAGAAGCGCCGACACTTTCTGGGCAACCCACCCATCATTTTGCACGACAATGCGCGGGCGCATACAGCGCAAGCTGTGGCTGCTCTGTTCCGTCGATGGGACGGGGAAGTCCTGTACCATCCACCATACTCCCCGGACTTGAGTCCTTGTGACTTTGATTTGATTCCGAAGATGAAGGATCCACTTCGTGTCATTCGCTTCAGAACTGTTCCAGAGCTCGGCAGGCAGTAGGCCTCTCCATTCACATCATTAGCAGAATATGATCTGCTAAGAGTGTACTACGCTTTCCACATCGCTGGCAACGGGTTCTACACAACGCCGGTGAATACTTTGAAGGACAGTAACAGGTGAAAATATGTACCTCCTTTGTAACGCTTGCGAATAAATAGATGCCACTATTTAAATTCCAGCCCTCTATTTTATTTATTTATTTATTTATTTATTTATTTAACCTGATCAGATTAGGGCCATCAGGCCCTCTCTTACATCGGACCAGTGTTTCACACATGCAGCATTTCACACATCAGAGTTACAACATGACAATAGTTTAAATAAGAAAATTAGATTACTCTAGTCACAATATGAATAAAGAATAATGACTAAGACCTAATAAAGTAAGTACTGGCAGTATTTTTACGACAGGTGCTATACATACAAATTATGATAAAAGTAATAATAGTAACAGTAAAAAAAATTAAATAATAATGATAAACATGAGAAAAATTGGCAATAGTAATGAAGATTTGTGCAGATGTACATTAATATCTTGGTGTGTAAGGTAGATGTTTACTAGTATAGCGAGTTTTTGGGGAGGGAGACTTAAGGAGGGGGAAAGAGGGAAGTAATGAGATGAAGTGCATTTGTGTACAAAGGAAAGCATTACTGTTGCTTAAGTAGATGCGTCATTAACTGTTTTTTGAAGCTGGACATGTTTTTAAGTTCTCTAACATACCGAGGGAGGTTATTCCAGAGTCGGGTTCCCGCTACTGTAAAGGACTTGGAGAAGGCGACTGAGCGATGCAGTGGAACAGAGAGGATTTTATTATGATGGGAACGTGTGTTTCTGTCATGTTGTTCAGACATAAGTGTTAAGGACGAGGAGAGATATGAGGGACAGTGTACATTTATAAGGCAGTAGATGAGACAGAGTGTATGGAAATCTCTGCGTTTGTCTGCACGCAGCCAGGACAATTTTGCATATGCTGGTGAAATGTGATCAAAAAGTCGAATGTCACAGATATATCGGACACAGGCGTTCATGACCAGTTCCAGACGTCGCGAGTTTTCCTGAGAGAGGCCTTGTAGGATAATATCGCTGTAATCAATGATTGGGAATATAAGCGTTTGTACTAATTTCTTTTTCAGATCGAAAGGGAAGAGTTTTTTATATTTTTGTAGGACATGAAGGGATGCTGATGCTTTTTTGCACACTGCAGTTACGTGCTCTGTCCAATTTAGATTTTCATCTATTATTACTCCCAAACTCTTTGCTGAGGGAGAGAACGTCTGTAGAAGGTTATTACACGAATGTTACTTATCTGGTTACGGGATACAAGGGCTAACTGAAGAATTGAAACTGGGTTTCACAATGAATGTCATACGTTCATTACATAATATACATGCGTAAGGTATTGTCAGAGCCTGCAATCTTTTTTAATTCTGATATTCATAGATTTCTTTCTGACAGCTGTTCTTGATTGTTACCTTTTTATTCTTTGTTTTTTTTTTCTTCAGATAGATTTTATGCATTCGCTTGGATAATACCGACCAAATAAACATTCGAAACATAGAAGCTCTGAATTCCATGAGCATCCCACGAAGGCAGGTTTGCCACTGCGACATTTGTTCATATGGACCTCACCCGGGAAAGGCCGAAGATACCGTTGGCAATAATTCCACCATTCATATCGCTTTTCCAAAATTTTGGCACCAGCAACAGATTATTCAAATATTTTTTTTCCATTTTTTTCTTTTTTATTTCTTTTTAATTTCATTCATCATAAATACAATTAGTAGCCGAATAAATACAACGTTATTTCAATCTATATCGGAAATATTTGTGTAAACATGGATAGATAAACGAGAAAAAAATAAAAATAATAATCACGGGCCTCAAAATTGTGAAACTGTGACACTAGCCACTGTGCCATCACTTCGATTAGACTGTTCACTCCGTAAAAAGCACACAAATTTTTTCGAACAATTTGACCATCGTTTTCTCAGATAGGGTTGAATATCTAGGAATGAGCGGAGACACGTGTTCGTTTATTTTTACCCTTCTTCCACAGAACAAAGATTCTGGGAAATAGGGGTATGGCATTCGTCGTGTTCTCCTCGTCAGTAAGAAATAGGCTGTCATTCTACGGGTTTCGTGAGACAGTCATAAGATGCGTAACTGTGTGGTCGCTGTCGAATCGTTTGCCTCGCCACCACAGAAGGCGATCGGAGAGCCGGGATGGGATGGGAGGAGCTACGTGAAACGGAGAACTCCATCCATCAATTATTGAGATAAAGAGAGCACGGGCCAGCGCGGGCAGAACTTGGCGGGCTTCCTCGCCAAGTTTTAAGTGTCTGCGGACACTCAATGGATCGAGGCGCTCACCATCCCCCGCAAGCAGACATGGGTCGTTCCTGTACTAAATCTCAACCGCAACCGAATGGCTCCTCATTTATTCCGCGGTACATCTCCTCCAATAGCCTGATTGATGCTTGAAACGCACGTTACTGTAACACAATTTCCTCATAGTTTCATTGCAACCTGGAAACTCCAAGATGCAGAATTACGGGCTGTGCAAATAAAACTTTTAAAGAAACAAATGCGATCGAAATGATGGAGTATACTCGGTGGGAAAAAATGACACCACAAAAAGTTAATGAAATTTCTTGAATACATTTGTCTCGGTAACATATTTAAGCGATTAACATTGTATTGTATGTTAACCGGGGACCTAGAAACGACGGAAAGGCTCCGTCCCCGCCGCAGCCGCAGTGGTCCACAACCCCACGACGACTATCGCAGTCCACCCCTCCGCAGCCCCACACCGAACCCAGGGTTATTGTGCGGTACGGCCCCCGTTGGACCCCCCAGGGAACGTATCACACCAGACGAGTGTATCCCCTATTTTTGCGTGGTAGTGTAATGGTGGTGTACGTGTACGTCGAGAACTTGTTTGCGCAGCAATCGCCGACATAGTGTAACTGAGGTGGAATAAGGGGAACCAGCCTGCATTCGCCGAGGCAGATGGAAAACCGCCTAAAAACCATCCACAGACTGGCCGGTTCACCGGACCTCCACACAAATCCGCCGGGAGTATTCGTGCTGGGGACCAGGCGCTCCTTCTCGCCCGGAAAGCCGTGCGTTAGAGCGCACGGCCAACCTAACATTGCATAATCACAGGTTAATGTAAGCGTGAGATAAGCCATTGCAAATGTGAAATTCTGGTACATTAATAAATGGTGGAAGCACCAGACTGTTCAATCCAAGCACGCAAACGTGCTTGCATTGTGTTGTACAGGTGCCGGATGTCAGTTTGTGGGATGGGATGCCATGCTTGTTGCACTTGGTCGGTCAATACAGGAACAGTTAATGCTGCTTGTCGATGACGTATGTGCCCTATTGTAGACAGATCTTGTGATCGAGCAGGTAAGGCAACATGTCGACACTGTGTAGAACGTTTTGGGTTACAACAGCGGTATTTGAGCGAGCGTTGTCGTGTTGGAAAACACCCCTCGGAATGGCAACACAACAGGTCGAATCACTAGATCGGCGTACAAATTTCCAGTCAAGGTGTGTGGGATAAGCACGGAAAGTCCTCTTGCTGTCATATTGCACTCCAGAAACTCCAGATGTAGACCCAGGTGAATAACAAGCACGCAGGTTGTTTGCAGGCCCTCAGCTGTACTTCTTCTGACGAACCGCTGTCACTGGCACCGAGACAGAACCAGCTTTTATCAAAAAACACAACTGGCCTCCAATCAGCTCTCGGTGGACGCAGCTGAAGTCGCAAATGGCAGCGGTTTAGGGTGGGTTACGGTGTGTCTGGCTCGGAGCTGCCCTTGAAGTAACCAGTTTGTAACAGTTAGTTGTGTCATTGTAGTGCGAACTGCTCTCATATTCCTACTACAGATGCGTTACGATGCGACAGAGCCATACGCCGAACACGATGGTAGTGCCACACGGTCGTCCAGAGCATGCACTTCTTGAGACGGTATATTATCGCGACCACTGTTGGCAGCAATCATGTGCAGTGACCACACTCCTGCCAAATCGTTCTACAGTAACGCAGAAGGAACATCCAGCTTCTCGTAGCCCTATTACACGACCTCGTTCAAATTCAGTGAGGCGCTGATATTCGAATTTTTTTACTTGTTGTCTTTCTGCTCAAAGGCTTTCTTGACTTTCATCAAACCACGTACAATCTCAATGGTAACTAACAGTCACGACCGTTATGGCGTGTATTAAAAGCAAACCTGATTTGCGATCTCATAGTGGAGCTACTACCACCATTCTTAAGCAAGTGGCAAGAAATTTCGATAGACATCTTACAGGTGTAAAAACACGTGTGTCAACTTTCGTTTATATCGCACCACTTCTTCTTCGTGTTGGGATTTTTTTCCGTCAGTGTAATTCTGCTGCGATGTCTCTGTACGTAGCGCTTTGCATCTGCGTTTAACAGACTTCTACGCCAAGTGAGGATTATTATCAGGTACTTACAGTATACCTCGGATGTGATGTTTCCAGAATCAGTGTTTTACCTCCAACAGCCTTTATCGGTCCCAGCAAACTTTGCTGTGTCCATAATGCCAATTCGTATGCACAAAACCGTTAACATAACTGTGAATGTCGCGTCATTCTACTGTGAATGATACAGCGTACATTATGAAGAAACTGGTGTAATTGACGTAAAATGACGCTAATGGCTCTCAAATCGCAATGCCCTTCAGGTAGCGTTTACAGATATTCTTCTTTGTACCCTGGTTGCCTAGTTCCGAAAAGGTAGAAGTCGTTACAAGCTGGAACAAGTGGTGTTACCTGGGGGCCATACAGAGGGCATGGCGTGACAGGCTGCCGTCAAGGGTGAAGCCACAGAGGGGGAGCAAGAACTGAGCTGAAAAACACTGGCCAGCTGCCAGTATTACTCATGCGCTGAAGGTTCGGTGCGAGCTTCATTTGTATACTGACTGTCGTCCTTTCGGAAACCGAGAAGATCGACTATTTTGCCTGTTCTTAACATTGATACTGGCAGGATATCGGTATTATCGGCAGACATGAACGTATTTTACTTTGTTTCCAGTTTTGCAACTTCACATACGTAAAGTGGATGTGTCAGCGCTGCAGTACCTACGGTAAGATCCCACGCTGGCTAGCAGAGGCGGTTGGCCATCTGGCGCTTTCAAGAGCCATTTGGATGGAGTGCCGATACAGAAATGGCTCGTGGCGTCAGCAAAGTGATACGTAGGGAAACTACGTTTTTTCTGTTGCGAATCAAGTAGTTGCTGTAAATTAATATACGCTAACAAGAGTTGCCTTTTGCCACTCAGATATTAGGAGTAGACTACGGGTCACAAATATTATCTTTCAGTAATTTTACCATGACAGGAAATGTTGATTCCGATAAAAGAAGAATAACTTTGGCATTACCGAAAACGTACGATTTTATACGAAGTATATTGATTGTATGCTCAAGTTACAGACTGTGCGTCGTAGTTGGCAGTCGTCGATAAGATGCCTTTCGCTCTAGTCATGCTGTAGGTCATCCTCTTGAAAAGGTGCGTTTACACTGCAGTTTGCGACTAAAAAGTTTGCAACTATTAGCTTCGCTCATAACAGTTTTGATTCAGACTTTTTGGATTGAAACAAAACAGTTGTAAACAAGCTATGTTAGCACTTTTGTACATTTTTAAAGTCTCAAACTTTAAGTTTCATAGGTAGTGTTCAGAGAGAATTGAAAATGTGGAGAGTAGAGGACGTAATTGTTGCTACAAGTGTTTGTTACATTTTGGCTACTCAAAGAGCACCCAGAAGATACTGGCTAAAACCGTCGCTATGAGCAGGAGCTAGGTATGTATAGTCGCAGTGCACTATTAGAATATTTAACAAGGATGATGTGTATCCGCTGTCAGGAGAACTGAGTACAGATGGGAGTTTTAAGAACTTTTTGAGAATGGCAAACAGTGACTTTGCACATTTGATGGTTCAAGTAGGAACGAAAAGTGGTAAGGTTGATACCAATTGGCGATTGGTATCAATTTGTTGAATTACAACATTGTACACTCCTGGAAATTGAAATAAGAACACCGTGAATTCATTGTCCCAGGAAGGGGAAACTTTATTGACACATTCCTGGGGTCAGATACATCATATGATCACACTGACAGAACCACAGGCACATAGACACAGGCAACAGAGCATGCACAATGTCGGCACTAGTACAGTGTATATCCACCTTTCGCAGCAATGCAGGCTGCTATTCTCCCATGGAGACGATCGTAGAGATGCTGGATGTAGTCCTGTGGAACGGCTTGCCATGCCATTTCCACCTGGCGCCTCAGTTGGACCAGCGTTCGTGCTGGACGTGCAGACCGCGTGAGACGACGCTTCATCCAGTCCCAAACATGCTCAATGGGGGACAGATCCGGAGATCTTGCTGGCCAGGGTAGTTGACTTACACCTTCTAGAGCACGTTGGGTGGCACGGGATACATGCGGACGTGCATTGCCCTGTTGGAACAGCAAGTTCCCTTGCCGGTCTAGGAATGGTAGAACGATGGGTTCGATGACGGTTTGGATGTACCGTGCACTATTCAGTGTTCCCTCGACGATCACCAGTGGTGTACGGCCAGTGTAGGAGATCGCTCCCCACACCATGATGCCGGGTGTTGGCCCTGTGTGCCTCGGTCGTATGCAGTCCTGATTGTGGCGCTCACCTGCACGGCGCCAAACACGCATACGACCATCATTGGCACCAAGGCAGAAGCGACTCTCATCGCTGAAGGCGACACGTCTCCATTCGTCCCTCCCTTCACGCCTGTCGCGACACCACTGGAGGCGGGCTGCACGATGTTGGGGCGTGAGCGGAAGACGGCCTAACGGTGTGCGGGACCGTAGCCCAGCTTCATGGAGACGGTTGCGAATGGTCCTCGCCGATACCCCAGGAGCAACAGTGTCCCTAATTTGCTGGGAAGTGGCGGTGCGGTCCCCTACAGCACTGCGTAGGATCCTACGGTCTTGGCGTGCATCCGTGCGTCGCTGCGGTCCGGTCCCAGGTCGACGGGCACGTGCACCTTCCGCCGACCACTGGCGACAACATCGATGTACTGTGGAGACCTCACGCCCCACGTGTTGAGCAATTCGGCGGTACGTCCACCCGGCCTCCCGCATGCCCACTATACGCCCTCGCTCAAAGACCGTCAACTGCATATACGGTTCACGTCCACGCTGTCGCGGCATGCTACCAGTGTTAAAGACTGCGATGGAGCTCCGTATGCCACGGCAAACTGGCTGACACTGACGGCGGCGGTGCACAAATGCTGCGCAGCTAGCGCCATTCGACGGCCAACACCGCGGTTCCTGGTGTGTCCGCTGTACCGTGCGTGTGATCATTGCATGTACAGCCCTCTCGCAGTGTCCGGAGCAAGTATGGTGGGTCTGACACACCGGTGTCAATGTGTTCTTTTTTCCATTTCCAGGAGTGTATATTGAACGTTTTGTTAGGTATCCTTAATATTTTCCTGAAGTAAAGTGTCCAGGACAGATAGTGAATTATTGTCAGTTTCATCTAGTGCACTTGAAGGAGTATGGCTACTTGAGATATCAGTCGGAATTGTCCGGAACGAGGGAAAATTTGACATTTCCAGGTTAAACAGTGCCGCATTAATCCTTCGTTTTGCTGGAGCTACTTGCTGTGCATTTGTACTTTTGTGTAGCTCAGTGGCGACGTATTCATCAAAGACATCAAACACGTCTTTTGGTTTGATGTTCTCCCCTAAATTGCTGATAACAATAAGGGCTTCTTGGGCAACGGAGTTACGCTTATAAATACTTTTGTTTGCTTGCTGTTTGGATTGACTCGTACCATGTCGCTTTGCTGTTGTGCTTGGACGACTCAATTTCCGTATTAGTAACGCTTTTGTCAGCAGAGACAGTTTAATTTCTATTGTCAACTACATTCAGGTTTATTTCATTTATCGAGCCTCCAACTCCAATATCCTGTAACTAAGACGGTTCAGTTAAAAACCGTAGGTTAACAAAGCATAGTTGGTACATTAGAAAAAGGTTTTATTTTTCTACCATCAATTAAACATATTGTAAACAGTTCCAAACAATTGTAAATAGATTTTGAAGTTACAAATAAACAGGATTTAAATGCGTACCTTTTTAGTTATTTATAGAGTTCAGTAATACCTTTTTTTCAGATAAAATCATCATAGCAAGAGTGGTTACATATATCAACTCTGTACAACCAACAATGGAACTTACCGGTAAGCATTGGTGGGTGGACGGAAAACACGTAGTCATACAAGTTCTAATAGATTCAGGGAGTGAATACTTTAATTACAAGGAATCTCTTAGCATTGTTTTATTTGCTGTTGTGGACTAACAGTACTGTTTTACGTATGTGTCTGTTGGGTGCCATGAACGGTGATCTGCTGGTGGAGTGTTTGAACATACCAACCTCAATAAACTTCTTACTGAATCCAAGTTAGGCATTCCAAATCCTACTCCGTTGCCTGGTAAATCAATGCCTGTGCTACTAGCAGATGATGCGTTTCCCTTGAGACCAAACATAATGAAACCATTGCCACAGTTACACAAAAAGAGCAGTCCCAAAAGAGTTTACAACTACCGCCATTGTCGTGGGTGGAGGGTAGTAGAAAACTTGTAGTATCGGTAGTTTACAGAGTCCTAAGAAAGCCACTTCTGTTACAGCCAGAACATTCCGAAAAAGTTGTATTGACATGCACACACTTACATAATTTTTTACCAAATAACGAGACATCTCAGAAATCTTATACTCCACCTGGATCATTTTACCGACAGCAATATTAGTACCGGGACAACGGAGGGTTGATGGAACGTCCACTGGTACACTGTTGCGATTAAAGCGGATTCCAAAGAAGCCGTCTAACCTACCAAAGGGAATTCGTGAACAATTTAAGGCTTATTTCAACAGTGCAGAAGGTGTAATCACATGGCAGAATGATCAACGAGTAGGCCTACGCTAAAGTAACTACAAGGCCATAATGCTGTGTGCCTTTTTAAATAATTTCAATAATTTAATGTGAAAGATAATAAAATAAATAATAATTTTGTTTATTTTCTTACGTCAGGAATACTATCACAAGTATTTAGGCCTGCTCTTTCACTACAACGACGAGGAGTTGTAGTATCCTTCAAAAACATCAAGTGATCGAGAGCAAACCATTTATTTTAATATGGATCAGCTCCAGATCCGCTCTTTGGCTTCCTCTCGCATAAATTGAATCGTTAAGTTACGAATCTTCTTCTTAACTTCCAGTTTTGAAGTATCCATTTCATCAGCTATTTTTTTCCAAGCATAATGTTTGTTATTCTTACCTTTATACGAACAACTAGTGGCGTCCCAAAGAGCTGGCCTTTCCCTGTACAAACCTATTAGTTCCACTACGCTGTCCTTCGACCAAACAACTTCATCACTTCCGCCTTCCATCACACCACAACACTACACACACGCAATACACACACGTGTAGATGGGAGACAGACGACTAGGCGTAGACACAGCACTAATACATGTAGACTGCAGACAGACTGACACACTAGACGGCGCGTGAATAGTTCAAACAGCTGAGTACAGCTGGAACGCAGAGCGCGAACGCGCAGCGAGGGAGAAACTTTGCAACCTTTTGGTTTTAAACAAATATCAAAGGAAGTTTCAGTAATTTACCGACAACTAATGGAAACATGAAACATGGTTTGAAATATGAGAATTTTGTTTGAAATTCGTTATGTTTGCAGCAAATGTACAAGTCGTATTTTTAAAAATTTCAAATTTTCTTCAAAAGTTGCCAACTTTTTAATTGCAAGCTGCATTGTAAACGCGCCTTAACATTAACAGTTAGCTTATAATCAGTGCAAACAAGTTCATTTTACCGCACCATAATGGCATTCCGTGTGAAAATTATGTCCACAAAAAACTTCTTCCTGCTTCATTACGTTATAATACACAGTAGGACTGTACTTTCGGAATTCGACGTGTCGGCTCACTAAGTTAGCTTAAAGACGGACTGGCTTAATTATCGCAAAATTCGGATGGGAAAACTTGGCCGGTTACACTGCACGCCCTTGTATCACCATCTACGGGCTCACCCGCTAAACCGGAAGTTTACAGCGAGTGGGTGTGTAACATAGCAAGGTATTACGAGATACATTCATTGCAGTAAAGCATGCAACCGTGTAGCCCGGTGGCGGCAGGATTGTGTCTTCGCTATGACTGACAGTGCAGCTGATGCTACTAGCCGTGAAAACGATCGCAAGTAACATCTAGTAGAAACATAAATTCATACCCAAACGAATCTAAATAAACCAAAGTAATTATCAACCGATTTTATTCAAACTTGGTGTATCATCTTGTGTTATTATGAAAAGGATCCTGTAAAATTTTCAGACCTTTATCTCCTATAGTTCCAGAGATTGAAAAAATTACTTAAAAGTCCAAAAACCGACACTTATGTTTAAAACCACAGTTAGGAACAATAGCAGTTTGCCTTTTATTATCATCTAGAGTCTAGACCATAAACAGAGTTCTCAGTGTATAAAATCACTTAACTGGAATTTGTCTTCTCAAAACTTTAATTACTCTGCTTTTCGTAGTCTAAAAATGACTCAAAATTATTATCTGTTAACTATTGTGTTGTGTGAATACATGGGAGTGAATGAGACAGTGTCTGTGGGACATACGAAAAAAACTTAATACTATTTTTATGTAAAAATACACTCCTGGAAATTGAAATAAGAACACCGTGAATTCATTGTCCCAGGAAGGGAAACTTTATTGACACATTCCTGGGGTCAGATACATCACATGATCACACTGACAGAACCACAGGCACATAGACACAGGCAACAGAGCATGCACAATGTCGGCACTAGTACAGTGTATATCCACCTTTCGCAGCAATGCGGGCTGCTATTCTCCCATGGAGACGATCGTAGAGATGCTGGATGTAGTCCTGTGGAACGGCTTGCCATGCCATTTCCACCTGGCGCCTCAGTTGGACCAGCGTTCGTGCTGGACGTGCAGACCGCGTGAGACGACGCTTCATCCAGTCCCAAACATGCTCAATGGGGGACAGATCCGGAGATCTTGCTGGCCAGGGTAGTTGACTTACACCTTCTAGAGCACGTTGGGTGGCACGGGATACATGCGGACGTGCATTGTCCTGTTGGAACAGCAAGTTCCCTTGCCGGTCTAGGAATGGTAGAACGATGGGTTCGATGACGGTTTGGATGTACCGTGCACTATTCAGTGTCCCCTCGACGAACACCAGTGGTGTATGGCCAGTGTAGGATATCGCTCCCCACACCATGACGCCGGGTGTTGGCCCTGTGTGCCTCGGTCGTATGCAGTCCTGATTGTGGCGCTCACCTGCACGGCGCCAAACACGCATACGACCATCATTGGCACCAAGGCAGAAGCGACTCTCATCGCTGAAGACGACACGTCTCCATTCGTCCCTCCATTCACGCCTGTCGCGACACCACTGGAGGCGGGCTGCACAATGTTGGGGCGTGAGCGGAAGACGGCCTAACGGTGTGCGGGACCGTAGCCCAGCTTCATGGAGACGGTTGCGAATGGTCCTCGCCTATACCCCAGGAGCAACAGTGTCCCTAATTTGCTGGGAAGTGGCGGTGCGGTCCCCTACGGCACTGCATAGGATCCTACGGTCTTGGCGTGCATCCGTGCGTCGCTGCGGTCCGGTCCCAGGTCGACGGGCACGTGCACCTTCCGCCGACCACTGGCGACAACATCGATGTACTGTGGAGACCTCACGCCCCACGTGTTGAGCAATTCGGCGGTACGTCCACCCGGCCTCCCGCATGCCCACTATACGCCCTCGCTCAAAGTCCGTCAACTGCACATACGGTTCACGTCCACGCTGTCGCGTATGCCACGGCAAACTGGCTGACACTGACGGCGGCGGTGCACAAATGCTGCGCAGCTAGCGGCATTCGACGGCCAACACCGCGGTTCCTGGTGTGTCCGCTGTGCCGTGCGTGTGATCATTGCTTGTACAGCCCTCTCGCAGTGTCCGGAGCAAGTATGGTGGGTCTGACACACCGGTGTCAATGTGTTCTTTTTTCCATTTCCAGGAGTGTAGATTAAATTTAATTGTGGGAAAATTGTGGTGCAACCATGATCCTGATGACGTATGCCAATGTGTGCAGGCTTTTGTAAACATTATATTAGAAATTGGCATTGGAATGGCGTAAATGATTTTCTGATCAGTGATTGGCTCAGGCAAGTTTTGCCGCGAGAATGATCAAGGAGTACCACTTTGATTGGTCATTCAAACCATTAGCCAATCAGAATTAAGCTGTTCCCATGCGCAGAAAGTTAGATAGGCATAGAGTGGCGTGGCATCGACAGAGTCGCTAGCCAACCTTCGTAAGTGTAACATCATGCTAAATGTCGTCGAGAAAATAACTTGTAAAATGAAGAACATTTGAGTTCATTGCTGATAGGCAGTGTCGTGAATTAGGCAGTTTAAGTTACGAACATTGTCGGGACAATTTGCTTAATTACCTGATGTGTGATGAACGTGTGATATTTCGGTCATAGTGAAATTCCGTGTTGCATATTCCGTATACTTTATGGAATACTTGGGCGAGCACTTCTAACTTTGAAGACCACTGATACGACCGAAGTTTCAACCCTCTATAGTAGTGGATCAGTAACTGTCAGATCGAACATCAATCTGGTCGGACTGGTAGATATTCTGGCTGCTCTTTTTTCGTGTGAGAACGTTTTGTACAGACTGTGAATAGGGAATAGTAGAACAATTAAAAATAGTAAATTCGGATTTGATAGCAAATTTGTGTATTTCGTTAAGAGTAAAAACCAGTTTACTAAAATTTCAGAAGGCTTACTGCAGTTAAACTGCATTTATCCACCACCCGAAATTTGTTAAAATGAACTTACAGGAACTGATTCACAACTTCGAGTTACGCGGCCTCTGTGTGGTAGGTATTAGGTCATGGTTTCATAAATGCTCACACGGCCTAGTGCCGGCCGCGGTGGCCGTGCGGTTCTAGGCGCTCCAGTCCGGAGCCGCGCTGCTGCTACGGTCGCAGGTTCGAATCCTGCCTCGGGCATGGGTGTGTGTGATGTCCTTAGGTAGTTCTAAGTTCTATGGGACTGATGACCACAGCAGCTGAGTCCCATAGTGCTCAGAGCCATTTGAACCATTTTTTGAACACGGCCTAGTGAGTATCTACTACTGCAGAGTAAAGCGACGTCGTAAGGAAGCCGTACTGAGGTAGGTGGACAACGAATGAGAGATAGTGTGTGTACAAATGAGTAACGACGACAAAACCCCACCCCGTCGTAGGTGGTTCTTATAACGAAAATTCCAAGATTTTCGGGAATGTTCTAATTTCGATAGTATAAATGTGACACAAACTCATGCAGGAGGGAGGCGACCACTATTACAATAATCTGTAGTTCTGCATTCTGACTGACTGGGTCGCAATGATAAAAAGTCAGATATCAGGCATGGAATTACTTCATTGCTGGTATGACGCGATTCGAAATTCAACCGTCATCGTGAGCAATTGCAGCACGTAGACACGGCGTTTCAATGGAACTTGAAATGTCATATCTACGTGCAGCAATTGCTCCTGGATATCTGATGATGTATACATTCCGAAACTCGTCAATGAGCAGTTACGTCTTTCCTAGCCTAAGTTTGACTCTCACCACTGCGACCCAGTGAGCATGAATGCAGAACTACTGACTGGATTAATTTCAAGTTTGACTTTGTATGTGACATAATTACAAATTAATGATTTTTGGATTTTCTTTTATCCGTACTATGAGGCCTTACTTCTTGCCAAATTTCGTCGTTGTAGATCCGCGGGAAGTACCCTACATGTATTGATGAGTGAGTTTGCGAGTATCAAAATATGTGACAAAAATGGCCGTGCATTTTGATTTCTTTTATTTAGACGCTTCAGTTTTTTACACCGTCAAGTGAGCGTACTACGTAGCATAAAAACAACTTGACCCGTTCCTAAGGAAAAGGGGCTTTAACAGTCGGACGAACAAACCTCTGAGTGATACGAAATGACACAAGAAATATTTTCTTAGTATGATGTATTTACAAATGTGCAGTTTTCCGAATTTTTCCTTTAGTTGTACTGTGAAATTTTACTTTTTGCCGAATTCTAGGCCACCGAGGTGTACCCTATAGGTTTTGATGGGAGTGTTTTCGAGCATTAAAATATGCAACATAAAAGGGGGTATTTTTTAATTACATTGACTTAGGAGCTGGGCCGGTCGCTGTGTCCGAGGGGTTCTAGGCGCTTCAGTCCAGAACCGCGCTGCTGCTACGGTCACAGGTTCGAATCCTGCCTCGGGCATGGATGTGTGTGATGACCTTAGCTTACTTAGGTTTAAGTAGTTCCAAGTTCTAGGGGACTGATGACCTCAGATGTTAAGCCCCATAGTGCTCAGAGCTATTTGAACCATTTGAACTTCGGATCTTCAATTGTTTATTACGTCAGGGGACCATAGGCGTCGATACGTGGCCTGAATCTCAACTTGATACGTCTACTCGTTCCTGAGAATAAGGGTTTTTAACAGTAGGGGAGACAGAAAGACAGACTGACATGCGCCCAAAGCGATCCATAAGGGTTCCGTTTTTACCGACTGAGATACAGAACCCTAAAAAGAAGAAAAAAGGCGGTTTAACCTGCTAGTCCGCAGCGTTACATCCGTGGTACATGGGACACGATTAGAGTTTTACGGATTATACTGAATTACTATCAATGTTGTGAGAAGCATTCCACTATGGGGAACAATTGGCAACTGTATTTTGATAAAGATTTTTTTTCACTGCCTGACAACCATCACATAATGGATTTAGAACAAGTATAAAAATGGCAACAGTTTGTTACTCAGGTTCATAAGCTGCAAATATGCCAACAATCACTTGCCATTTGTTTAAATTTATACAACATTATTTCTATCACAAGTACACATGACACTTTTGCAAGGTTACATAAAAGTAGATCTTCAATAATTACTGCGCGTCATTCTACTGCGACTTTTGCTGCTGTAATTCTGTATTATAGCTTTTGCACTGCCACTGCGAGAGGAAATCATATGCCCCAACATTTTCCCCATCCAACCAAGAAATAAATACCCAAAGATGAAAGAGGTATTTATTCATTTCGCCATACAAACGGAAGATGGTTTGTTTCTCAGTAAATGGCAGCACAGTCCGTTGCTTCTGCACCATAAAATACAGTTGATGAGAATCCAGTATTTAAAGTTAGAAAGATATACCCAGTGATCAAAGAAGCTCAACGTTGTTTCTCAGAAAGAGGAAATGATCGAATGGATCAAAACGTGAATCACTACGGGATAAATATGTCACAGGAAATGGTAGTGGGCTCTTTTCGTCCTTTTATTGAGTGTCCCTGCTTTTGTAAGAAAAATAATGCAGGCATATGTCAGCAGAAGGGCTTGGACGAACGGCGTATTCCTGTGCTGTTTCATATCCGATTCACTTTGATGTAATGAAGCACGTTATAGCAAAAATATAGGATTTCGGAAGAAGACGATGTGTTCAAATAAACTGTAAGACATCAGTACGTACCCAGTGCAAGAAATACGAGGTGCATTCAAGTTCTAAGATCTCCGATTTTTTTCCTCCGGACTGGAAAGAGATAGAAACATGCGCGTTCATTGTCAATACGTCCCAGAGATGGCAGCACCATACGGCAGATGGAATTTTACCGCCAGCGGCGAGAATGAGAACTGTCTTAAATACTTAAAATTGCGACGTTTTCCTTACTTGAACAGCGTGCAATCATTCGTTTTCTGAATTTGCGTGGTGTGAAACCAATTGAAATTCATCGACAGTTGAAGAAGACATGTGGTGATGGAGTTATGGATGTGTCGAAAGTGCATTCGTGGGTGCGACAGTTTAATGAAGACAGAACATCGTGTGACAACAAACCGAAACAACTTCGGGCTCGCACAAGCCGGTCTGACGATATGATCAAGAAAGTGGAGAGAATTGTTTTGGGGGATCGCCGAATGACTGTTGAACAGATCGTCTCCAGAGTTGGCATTTCTGTGGGTTCTGTGCACACAATCCTGCATGACGACCTGAAAATGCGAAAAGTGTCATCCAGGTGGGTGCTGCGAATGCTGACGGACCACCACACGGCTGCCCGTGTGTCATGTTGCCAAGCAATGTTGTCACGCAACGACAGCAAAAAAATGGTTCAAATGGCTCTCAGCACTATGGGACTTAACATCTTAGATCATCAGTCCCCTAGAACTGAGAACTACTTAAACCTAACTAACCTAAGGACATCACACAACACCCAGCCATCACGAGGCAGAGAAAATCCCTGACCCCGCCGGGAATCGAACCCGGGAACCCGGGCGTGGGAAGCGAGAACGCTACCGCACGACCATGAGATGCGGGCCAACGACAGCACGAATGGGACTTTCTTTTCGTCGGTTGTGACAATGGATGAGACGTGGATGCCATTTTTCAATCCAGATACAAAGCGCCAGTAAGCTCAAAGGAAGCACACATATTCACCGCCACCAAAAAAATTTCGGGCAACAGCCAGTGCCGAAAAAATGATGGTGTCCATGTTCTGGGACAGCGAGGGCGTAATCCTTACCCATTGCGTTCCAAAGGGGACTACGGTAACAGGTGCATCCTACGAAAATGTTTTGAAGAACAAATTCCTTCCTGCAGTGCAACAAAAACGTCCGGGAAGGGCTGCGCGTGTGCTGTTTCACCAAGAGAACTCACCCGCACATCGAGCTAACGTTACGCAACAGTTTCTTCGTGACAACAACTTTGAAGTGATTCCTCATGCTCCCTACTCACCTGACCTGGCTCATAGTGACTTTTGGCTTTTTCCAACAATGAAAGACACTCTCCGTGGCCGCACATTCGCCAGCCGTGCTGCTATTGCCTCAGCGATTTTCCAGTGGTCAAAACAGACTCGTAAAGAAGCCTTCGCCGCTGCCATGGAATCATGGCGTCAGCGTTGTGAAAAATGTGTACTTCTGCAGGGTGATTACGTCGAGAAGTAACGCCAGTTTCATCGATTTCGGGTGAGTAGTTAATTAGAAAAAAAAATCGGAGGCCTTAGAACGTGAATGCACCTCGTACAACGTGAGAATGTGTGTTGAATGTTTTGCCGCGTACGACGAAGTAATCTATTGTTTTTTTTATTTATCATTTATAATCATGTTTAGTTCTTCGCTCTCGGTAAAAAAAAAATGTGTACCCTTTTCATATTAATGAAAGTTTCGCGCTCAGTGGAGCTAAACATTACGTCTATGGTACGGTAAACTACGTTAAAACTAGAAAGATAAAAATGGAACTTTCACTTTCAATGCTTCTTTTCCGAAGTAACAAAAAATGTAAAAGAAACAAATGCGAAAGTAAGAAAAAATAATTTAGTCGTCAATGGTTTAGCAATGAATCGGAAGGGGTACGTGACTTATCCCAGCCCGCGTGTTCTGATCTTGCGCGTAAGAGAAGAAGCCTTTCCCTCTGCCCGCGACCTTAAACGTGCTCCGTTGTCAAAGTGCCATTTCCACAGAATCATTCAATACAAGCATCGTAATAAATAAACGACTACCACTCGTATAGCGCTAGCATAGTTTATGTGGCAACAATGCGCTTTGTTCACACAGCTGCCGCGTACGCAGTCCGCTCGTATTGAACAACGGAGCTCCTGTGGTGTTAGGGATGGGAAAAACAGACCGGCTAAAAGTGATACCGGTATTTTAGTTCTGATTAACAGTCCTTTATCGATACTTGTTTCGTCTCGGTTTTAGCAGTTTTTTTTCATTTTTTTGCGTATAACCAGGTCATAGAACCGACAGACATTTGCTGCAGCTGGAGTGCTACAATTTTTGTTTTTTTAACAAAAGCTTTTTTAAAAAAAAAGTAGTATTCGCTCGTAAAAGTTCCGTTGATTTTAAATATTGTATTATCAAAATCGGGAAAAGCGAACAATGCTACGTCGAACGTTAGAAACTAGCAACGAAAACATGACATAACAATCGAGACCCCATTGTGCGACAATAATGTTTCGTTTGCAGTTACGGTTACGTGCAACTCTCACAACTTGCGCCCACCTGGCCTGTACGTTAATTGCTCACTATCGTCCCCGAACATCGGTTGCACGATGGCACCATCCCCAGTTTGGAAACATTTTACAAAGTACAGTAGCAATGAGGTACAATGTTCCATTTGCTTTAAAAGCTTAAAAACAGAAGCAGTCCCAAGAAACTTGCTAAATCATGTAAGGAGAAAACATCCACAAGATTCATTGGGAATAGGGTAAATTTGATTGAAATACCTATATTTTTATTGACATGCTATTAACTTGGGATAATAACTAAGCCCTTAATTTAGTGGATGCTTCAGGATGAAAAATTGGTACGTTTCAAATTTGACGATGCAGGGAAGCCATCAGCGTGTGACCTTTCGCTCTCACCACTGCCGTGCGATGTCCTTCATCTTCGCCGTCTTTGCTGAAAACAATGAGGCCGAATTCTATCACAGCCTCAACCCCTGTTGATCGAGATCCAATCCTTCACCTTCATCAGAACTTTTGAATGGTTACTCTAAATCTACATTTCTTTCTGGCAATAACAGACATAAAATATCGAAAATTGGCTATTTCAGAGAACTATCATTTTAAACGGCATTAACAGTCATGTTAAACTGGAGATGTAAAAAAACTTGTATAACCGAAAACCGGTTGTTTCAGCGATAACTGCCATCGCTATGCTGCTTCACGCTACGGTGTTGTAGCGTGTCGGAGGGTGGTGAGCGGATGCTGAATCAAATATGCTGTCTGACCTAAGGCGCACTATTTCTGCAGTTTTCTGCCGACTCAGAAAAGTAGAGAGACGCTCTGGCTCCGGAAGCGTGGAAAAAAGGAAGAGGGGACAGGCCTATGTATTTTACTTGCCTCTCCAACCAGTACTTCAGCCACTCCCAGGTTTTAATTAGTATGATCGGATGTTTAGATGAAGAATTCAAGGATCAGTCTTCTGTGGGTGATCAGTAATATTACGAAAGTGGCTCGTCGTCATGCCCACAGACGACTGTACTCTTTTCAGCAAGTTGAATCCCCATGCAATCAAACATATAGTCAGCCATTAGTCACCAGTTACTCTACTCAAGCATGTGTTGTATGACCGCTGTAAGTAGGCATTACTTGTATATTAAGTATTTCGTTGTTAATTTACCTCGAATGAAACTCTGCATCTCGTCGTAAAAATGGTGCAGATGTTTGTGGTGCAAAATATAGCCAAGATATAGTTACAGAGAATAACTGATTTCAAGTTCCGGATGATCTGATGAAGATGATCATGATGATGTTTGGTTTACGGGGTTCGAGAAGAGTATTGACGTGGCTTTCCACTTAGATATTTTGAAGTTTTTTTTCAAGGTATAGATGCTTATACAAATATCTGTAAATAGTTTAATGTGTATGTATAAAAAACGAGAGCGCCAGCAGAATCTTGTTGAACGTAATTTCAGTAAAGTAAGGCTATTTAAGGCAGTTTAAGGTTGAAAAGAGACTATTAAATCTAGGTAGTTTGTAGATAAAACGATTCATCTGCAAAACGTGACTTCAACGACAATCACGCGTTTGCAGGATGGCTCGCGATTCCCTTACTTCCTGAAGCTTAAACGCCTAACGTCTTGCACAGTCAATTACAAAACTTACCACCAGTAGAGATATTTCAGGCGGCAAATACGAACCGAACTTAACTGACTGATAACCGTTTTCTCCTATCTGAATGTTCAGTACTGTGACTGACGTTAATTTTATTATTTTAATTTGGAGTAAATTCGAAAATTATAATCCAGAAAAATTGGTCTTCCCTTTGTTTTAAGACAAGGGAGAGAGAATACAACGTGGGGTGAAACGAATATTTTCGACCGATTATCAATAATAGTAAAGAAATATTCAAACAGTTAAACTCCATTCATATATCAGTGATGCGTCGGGCAGACTTCTGCTCAGCTTTACGTTTGTACCCTGCAATATATGTGGATAAACCATTTCCTGACATCACTTCAGAAGTATGAACCAAAAATTTAATTATTAAATTTCGCTATTAGTGAGACGCAATTTGTTTCCTTTTTGACGAAAGTTTTTGGCTTCTTTACATTTTCTTGAAACACATTTCAATGTTTGAATAATAAATTACTTCACGGGCCTATTAGAATGTATCCATAATGGTTCATTCCGGAAAGCAGGGCAAAAGTCTGTACAAACAGGAGCCCGGGGTTCTGACAATCAACTGTTGATAACGAACTAGCTTTTAGTTATAATCTAATTACTTACATGCTCCGTTGCCATTTTATTTTACGAAACGTCAGCTGTTAACTGGCACCAAAAAATACTGCGAAGCGCGGGGCTGTGATCACCTCGGGAGTACAAGGAATGACAGCTGTTGCTCTCTAGCGGAGCGCACCTGAACTGCAGCGGTGAGCTTCCGCTTTGCCTCGCCAGATGGCAGGAGCGTTGCTTACAGGATTCGAGCGCCAATTGCATACACTTAAATTGCGTTGGTGAAACAGTTTAGCTGTCAGCGAACTCGTCTGTCACGTTCAGCAGTTCTGTGAAAGTAGGTGTCAAGCAGCTGTATTGTATAAGTGCTGTAGTATCTGTATAAATCAAAATCGAAAGTATATAGAGAGGTTAAAGGAACCTAATGTAAAGGTTGTAAAAATTACAATACTGTGCCCATAACGTAGTAAAAAATTAAAACGGGTGAAATTTCTAGCGATTTTTATCGGGACTGTGTAGATGTTACATAGCCATTGGATTACTGTTGATCTGATAAAAAGATGGAATTTCTTTATTAAAGAAGATAATACTCTAATGAGGTATGCTACAGAAATTACTCTACTCTCTACGTTGTATCGTAAGTACAAAATGATGCTCTCAGTTATTAATTGCAATGAAATATCGTGTAACTTCGAGGTAATTTATTTCATAGGTCAACGGTGAGATGAGGAAGGCACGCAAGATTGTACAAGAAAATCCGGTTATCAAACTGAAACGTCACGGAGTAAGACCACATAACTACAGACAGAATTAATCGTCAGGATTCATGTATCTCCTTCCTAAACCGTTGTCCAAAACTGATGAAGTCTTATAGCGAAATCGGATAAACCAAATGGAAGAAAAATGTGATGGACGACTCCGACGAAAAATGAAATATAGAATTAGCTCCATACCTATTAGATCGTTAGTACGATGGGGTCATCCCACTGCGGAAGACGATTCTCGTTAACAGTTGATTATCCGGCATCGACACATGTCGCAGAGTTACTTTTTAAGCAAAGAACTGGAAATAACGAACTTGTTTGTGCACGCCTGTAAATCAAAAGCCCGCATCTCGTGGTCGTGTGGTAGCGTTCTTGCTTCCCACGCCCGGGTTCCCGGGTTCGATTCCCGGCGGGGTCAGGGATTTTCTCTGCCTCTTGATGGCTGGGTGTTGTGTGCTGTCCTTAGGTTAGTTAGGTTTAAGTAGTTCTAAGTTCTAGGGGACTGATGACCATAGATGTTAAGTCCCATAGTGCTCAGAGCCATTTGAACCATTTTTGTAAATCAAAACGTTCTTTATTAATTTTCTATTGATCGACTCTATTAATATTTTTTGACGTTCTTCTTAAAGTATGTAGATGTGTGTTGTTGCTTACTACATCAGTTCTTGGTGCTGACCTAAGCAGTTTAGGAATTCAAACACATTAACACACTCTTAGTGCTGATGTATACCCGTTGACATTGTAACCTATCGGAACTGTGAATTGCCTCACGTGTACAGAAGCAGATTTGAACTTCGAATTAGACAACTAAACTATCGTCATGTGTGGAGTAGGCAACACCTAGGCATTATATAGGTCTTTTAAATTCGCTAATGAACTGGCAATGACTCGTCTATAAAAATTTTACTGTTACTTTTAGCCTTAGATTACCTGTTTGAGAAATATTTGTATTCAGCGGAGTAAGGCGTATACAAACATTGTGTTACAATTGCACTTCTCCTTCTGTACGTTTTTACCGAACCATTAAATTCATATGTTGTTGCGATCGTCAGTGGAAGACCTGTTTGATGCAGCTCTCCATGCTACTGTATCCTGTTTAAGCCTCTTCATCTCTGAATAACGAATGCAACATACATCATTCTGAATCTCCTTACTGCACCCATCTCTTGGCCCCCTATACGATTTTATCTCCCACCCCACACTTCCCCCCAGTATTAAATTAGTGATCCTCTTGATATCTCAGAATGTGCCCTATCAACAAGTCCCTTCTTTTAGTCAGATTGAGCGCCAGATTCTGTCGTTTATCGTCCGTGGTTCACTTCTGTAAATGGGTACAGTCTTTCAGAAAAGACTTCCTAACACTTACATCTATATTCGAAATTAACAAATTTCGCTTCTTCGGAAACGCATTTCTTGCCATTTCCTGTCTGCATTTCGTATCCTCTCTACTTCGGCCATCAGCAGTTATTTTGCTGCCCAAATATTAAAACTCATCTGCTATTTTAAGCGTCTCGTTTCCTAATCTATTCCATCAGCACCATATGGTTTAATTGGACTACTTTGCATCAACCGTGTTTTGCTTTTGTTGACGTGCATCTTATTTGCTCTTTTTACGACACTGTTCATTCCGTTCAACTGCTCTTCCAAGTTCTTTGCTGTTTTTGCCAGAATTACAATGTCACTGCCAGTCCTTAAAGTTTTTGTTTCTTCTCCCTGAACTTTAATTCCTACTCCAAATTTTCTCATTGTTTCCTTTAGTGTTTGCTCAGTGTACAGACTGAATAACATTGGGGATAGGCTACAACCATCTATCATTCCCTTCTCAACCACTGTTTCCCTTTCATGTCCTTCGACTCATACAACTGCCTTCTGGTTTCTGTACAAGTTTTTCCATTTTTCTGTATAGAAAGGTTGGTAGTATTTTGAAAACGTGACTTATTAAACTACTAGTTTAGTAAAATTGACACCTGTCAGTAACTAGTATCTTCGGAACGGAAAATATTACATTCTTGTTTAAGTGTGGTAAGAGTTTTGTCAAGCCTGGCTCTCCAACGGCCATCAGTTGTTCTGACTGAATGTCGTCTAATCCGGATTGTAGTTTAGACCTAGATCTTCTTGCAGTACCATATCTCTCATCTCATCTTCATCCACGTCCTCTACCATTTCTATCATATTGCCTTCATCTCCCTTGTATAGGCACTCTATGCACTGAATTGCAGTTGTCGTTGTAGCAAACTCTATCTCAGCAATGGTGTGTATGCATGTTATACTAAATGTGAATAATCATTTATATGTTTGTGATCTATTTTTCGGCCATGTCACACAAGCGTCTCCACAGAATTAATTTACTGTCACATTTAATTCTTATGGCTGCAGTAGGACCTCATCGGCAACATTTTGCAGTTCAAACAGGAGCTGAAATGTTGTTCTCCTAGCCGTTAGCAGATGGCAGGGGCTAATTATTGTTTCTAGAAAACCGATAACAAAGCGTTTCTGTTGAAGTATGAAACACTGGGCGCTTTCTTTTGTTTATGGGCCGGCGTACTGTTGATGTTAAGGCCATTGTTGTTCGCTGGGGCTTTCTTGTCCGGAATATATAGTTTAAGCAGTGTTGTGAAATACGTAATTGACGGTCGTCAAAAATACCGTTTGAGTTATACCGTTCAACAAGAACAGATTTTCTGTCATTCTCCGGCATTTAGTGATCGTCGGTTGTTGTGAGCTAAGTTTCTTCTGTTTTTGTCATTTACATACATTTGTTTCCAAATTGTAATGTTCGAAGTATATTACAGTCTCTAATATATAGCCAGTTATTTTTGCGATAAGATGTTATGTTCACGTAATGTGGGCATTAATGTGCGCATTTTCTGTGCTCCGTTACGTGGTCGAACATACTACATAATTCCTCGATTGGTTTCGTTTGATATCGTGGTTCGAACGTTTCCAAGTTGTACTTTTTCGTAACGTGTCTATCATAGTGGCATGCAATAAAGGAGCATTCCTTGACATTTATAGTATCATTTTCGATAAAGGGTAACATTAGCATCATTTATTTTGTAATGAAATGGTTAGGCAGAGTGCAGTCGGCAGAGATCCTGCAGACCCTGTAAAATACCTGTTCTAATTCTGATTCACATACTCCTTAGCTTGTGGGTGATGCAGATGAGACAAATACTCGGATTAATCCGTGACCTAATGCCTGCTAGTGCCTTTCTGATTGCATGCAGAACGATAGTACTTCAAATCTTATATCTTAGCGTACAACTACTAATACTAGGAACTCAGTCCACATTATTAGCGCCTGTCGAGAATCAAGCTCCCATCATATGGTTGTCAAGTTAACACTTACAGGGTAGTATGTGCCTGAGGGACACGCATGCTTTTTTATCATGACAGAGTAACAATACAGTTTACGCTATAAAAGATAAAACATCACTAGCTACATAAAATTTCTTTTGGCTTGTTTTGTGAGAAACTGCAGGCTCTATCTTTAGCAGAACAACGGGAATATTGTATGAACAGTAAGTCTGTGGATTGTACTAGATCTGTATGGCTGGACTGTTCCATAAAAGTGCGGCGGTTACACTTGAAGTAACGGTTGTTTTCTGAAATACTAATGTATCTGCGGGACAAATATTTCCAATAACGCTTTTTGTTGCTTGTCTATTCGACACGAATTTCTAAAAGTGTTATTTATATTTTTGGTGAGTAGAGCTAGATGCAGCTAATTGGATTTCCTTTTAGATATCCTTTACAGTTAAAACGCCTAGCTCTTTTGTAATATATGGTAGAGGTGGGAAAATGCAACGGGTTCCATCTACATCCCGAAAATGAGGAAGAACCAAAGTATAGACAGGGAAAGATCCAAATTTTGAAGAGAAACTTGCTAGTATGTGGGGAGAAGTATATGGAGAGGAAATAGGTGTTGAGGATTTGTTTTCCGACGCTTTCAGTTGTGATCCTTTATTTTTTCCTGAAAAAGCAACCAATCGACCTTCCTCTGATGTCCAAGACTCTGTTGCAAATACTGACTTTTCCTGTACACATGACGAAGCACGGAACGATGTTTCAATTTTTATTTTATTTTTTAAATTTTTTAAAATTTTTTTCTTAGAAGCGGGAAAATGGATTGTATTGGGAATCAAAAGAGGCAACTAAAGCTAGATTGGTATTTCGTGTTAACATAATCCAGGGAATACTGGGTATAATCCAAAGATAGAAGATATTTGGTTTTGATGTTTGATGAATTCATGGAAGTATCTATGAAATAGGCAAATCTTAAGCTGCAACAATACAAAAACAGGACTGTAGTAACATCAGTAAAGGAAATACAAATCTTCCGATACGTATGGAATAGGAACAGCAAGCTTTGTAATCGCCAGAACAACAGGAATCTTGGGTACAAGTGTGTGAATAGTGCTAGAGCTGTATGTCTAAACTATTCCAGGAAAATGTTTGCTAAGTGTTTAACAGATTAATTATTTAAAATATTTGTGAATTTGAAACTTACCCCTGACATTTATCTACACAATACACGAATTTTTGTAGAATTTCTTGTATGAATATTAAGAGCTCAGATGGAAACCCAGTTCTAAGCAAAGAAGGGAAAGCAGAAAGGTGGAAGGAGTATATAGAGGGTCTATACAAGGGCAATGTACTTGAGGACAATATTATGGAAATGGAAGAGGATGTAGATGAAGATGAAATGGGAGATACGATACTGTGTGAAGAGTTTGACAGAGCACTGAAAGACCTGAGTCGAAACAAGGCCCCGGGAGTAGACAAAATTCCATTAGAACTACTGACGGCCTTGGGAGAGCCAGTCCTGACAAAACTCTACCATCTGGTGAGCAAGATGTATGAGACAGGCGAAATACCCTCAGACTTCAAAAAGAATATAATAAATCCAATACCAAAGAAATCAGGTGTTAACATATGTGAAATTTACCGACCTATCGGTTTGATAAGTCACGGCTGCCAAATGCTAACGTGAATTCTTTACAAACGAATGGAAAAACTAGTAGAAGCCGACCTAGGGGAAGATCAGTTTGGATTTCGTAGATATATTGGAACACGTGAGGCAGTACTGACCCTAGGACTTACCTTAGAAGCTACATTAAGGAAAGGCAAACCTATGTTTCTAGCATTTGTAGACTTAGAGAAAGCTTTTGACAATGTTGACTGGAACACTCTCTTTTAAATTCTAAAGGTGGCAGGGGTAAATTACAGGAAGCGAAAGGCTATTTACAATTTGTACAGAAACCAGATGGCAGTTATACGAGTCGAGGGGCATGAAAGAGAAGGAGTGGTTGGGAAAGGAGTGAGACAGGGTTGTAGCCTCTCCCCGATGTTATTCAATCTGTATATTGAGCAAGCAGTGAAGGAAACAAAAGAAAAATTCGGAGAAGGTATTAAAATCCATGGAGAAGAAATAAAAATTTTGAAGTTCGTCGATGACATTGTAATTCTGTCAGAGACAGCAAAGGAGTTGGAAGAGCAGTTGAATGGAATGGATAGTGTCTTGAAAGGAGGATAATATAAGATGAACATCAACAAAAGCAAAACGAGAATAATGGAATGCAGTCGAATTAAGTCGGGTGATGCTGAGGGTATTAGATTAGGAAATGAGACACTTAAAGTAGTAAAGAAGTTTTGCTATTTGGGGAGCAAAATAACTGATGATGGTCGAAGTAGAGAGGATATAAAATGTAGACTGGCAATGGGAAGGAAAGCGTTTCTTAAGAAGAAAAATTTGTTAACATCGAGTATAGATTTAAGTGTCAAGAAGTCGTTTCTGAAAGTTTGGACAAGAAGAGAATAGAAGGTTTCGAAATGTGATGCTACAGAAGAATGCTGAAGATTAGATGGGTAGATCACATAACTAATGAGGAGGTGTTGAATAGGATTGGGGAGAAGTGAAGTTTGTGGCACAACTTGACTAGAAGAAGGGATCGGTTGGTAGGGCATGTTCTGAGGCATCAAGGGATCACCAATTTAGTATTGGAGGGCAGCGTGGAGGGTAAAAATCGTAGAGGGAGACCAAGAGATGAATACACTAAGCGGATTCAGAAGGATGTAGGTTGCAGTAGGTACTGGAAGATGAAGAAGCTTGCACAGGATAGAGTAGCATGGAGAGCTGCATCAAACCAGTCTCAGGACTGAAGAACACAACAACGACGAGGATTAATGAAAGTAATTCATAGTGGAAATCTTACATGATGTGGATGTTTAGCGAATTATTGTTCAATTTCCTCATTGTACTAACACATACTATGAAAAAGAAAGAAACGAAAAAAAGAACGACGCACCACGAAGTAGTAATGCAAATTGGTCACAAATTGATGTTCATGCAGGTATCGGAGGAAAATGCAAAACTGTAAGCTTTGGCGGTCAGTGGATAAATGTATGACGCAGCAGCGCAGTTTCACGGAGCATTTGGTAAGGATGGTGAACAAGAGAAATGTCGATACCAGGACAAAAAGTTGTTGCGAATTTTATTCCATGTACTCAGTTTGAAAGTAACTACGATTATTCCTTGCAGAAAGGCACGCGATAAATATACGCTGATGTCAGCATCTGAGAGAGGACTTGTACTTGGGCTCAAAGAAACCGGTTGGAGTAACCGGCGAATCGCCAGACATTTGAATGGGAGCGATGCCACTCTTGGGTGCGACGTTGTTGACATGATTGGATTAACTTTGGCTGAACACAGCACGAAGAAGGAAGCGGTCGACCTGGAGAGCCGACAGAACGTGAGGGCCGAAGATTGTTGCGCCGACCACCTCTGACCTTTGTACACCAACAAGTCCGTTTGCAGTGATGTCTGACACATTCGATCTGGAATCTCTTTGACTGAAGTAAATTGTCCTCTGTGATGAGCTGAATCTAATATTTCCGACAGTTTTAAGCAGTTTCGGTTCAAAGTTCTTGTATTTATACACAAACCATAATAAAAAGTAATTGTCAACTACGACAAGTAGTACGTAATATTACACATGTGCTTCAAATTAAAGGTCGTCAGAATTAGCTAATTGCACGATTTAAATAAAGACCCTCTACAGCTGATTGCGGAGGAAGTTTTCTTTTATTAAGCGTTCTGAGGCTGTTGATCCACAGAAAAACGAAATTTTACAATCCATATTGCCACCCTTGCTTCAGGTATTCTAATATGGTCCCTCTTGAGAACCGGGGATAGTATTTGTTAAGATAATCGTTCTAACTATATTAGCATACAGCCACTAATACATGGTGATTCTAAAGTCACTGTTCATTTCATGATATAGTAAGTCTATACATTTCAGTAATACAGTAACGGAATATTTGTTTCTTGCAGGTACTACGACAGAATGCTAACCAAAGAAGAACGAATCGCTATTGTTTCTGCTCCTCTTTGTGGAATGACGTATGAACAGGTGCGGACAGACTTTGCCCGTCGATTCCGGAAAACATGCCCCACCAGGCTTGCTATCAAGACCCTCGTCTATAAATTCCAGTGTACTGGTAGTGTTGCAGATGAAGAACGTCCAGGGAGGCCGGCCATAGCGCCTAACACCGTGCAAAGTGTGCAGGATGCGATAACACGTAGCACTTCCGCATCTACCAGGAGACTTAGTAGGGAGCTTGTTATTCCTCAGACCACTGTATGGAGAGTTCTCCGTTACAAGGTGCACAAACGTGCGTACCATATCGAGGTCGTACGTAAGCTTGAAGCGGAGGACTACGCAGCCAGACAAGATATGTGTCATGACCTGCTACAACCTGTGGAAAATGATAATTTGATGCAAAGTGTCTTGTTCAGTGATGAAGCTACATTTCATACCTGTGGACATGTGAACAGACACAACTGCAGGATATGGGCAGACGAACAACCAAATGTGCTGTGGGAGTGCCAACGGGACAGAGCAAAAGTGAACGTGTGGTTAGGGATAACGAGGTCAACAATGTACGGGCCCTTCTTCTTCGCAGAACAAACCGTTACTGGAACCACATACCTAAATATGTTGGGACAGTTTTCGGAGCCCCAGTTGATATCTGATGGGATTATGGATACTGTTTTTGTTTCAACTGGATGGTGCACCACCCCATTTTGCCCTTGTCGTTCGGGATTATTTGAATCAAGCATTTCCCTGCAGATGGATTGGTCGTGTCCCTCCACGGATGTGGGCACCCCTCTCTCCTGACTTGACACGCTTAGACTCTTTTGCATGGAGGTTTATCAAGTCTAACAAGGAGACGACACGACCGTGGGGTCGGGGATTTGTCCGCAATTTTGTGTGGTGGAAGAGGACCCCTAACACCTCACGTGGTTAAAATATTAGGACGCACTACTCAGAAAATCCCGAGAAAAATCGATCCAAAGAGTCTTAGCCGCCTTATGAGTATAAAATGTTAATACACTGCCGAGCCGCCGTCTGGCCTAGAGCCGGCACGGTAGCTTAGTGTGTTCGGTCAGAGGGTCAGCAGCCCTCTGTAAAAAAACAAAAAAAAACGGAGTTAACCGATCAAAGACGAACTTAAACGGATGTCTTACGACGTCCGCCCCGAGCACATACAACGAAAAAAAAGGGGGCTCGGATTCTTACACCAGAGGTCTCGTGTTCGATTCCTCATCTGGCCCCTTTTTTTCTTCTGTTTCATTTTCTATGGTTATTCCACCAATTATTCAGAAAGTCTTTGCCTTCTTAATAAGATTAACAAAGTCGATTGCAAAACATTCGATTTTTATACATATTATAATTATACCGCAGTGGTAATTATCGTAAAAATAAACAAAGCAATAATTTTTGCGACATCTTGCGCAACATATAAAAGCGGAATTTTTTACAATCACAGGGCGTTTGCAATAAATCTGTACAAAAACATGCCCCATTAACATTTACGAAAATGTTTCGAGTTTCTGACAATTTTTGGGCAAACCAGGCATATTGAATCACGTCTCGGAATATTGGTGACGATAATTGACGGTGAATTATCGAATGAATTTTTATACAATCTTCCCGGGAATTGATTTCACGATTCTCCTGTAACAATGCGCTGCAACTTTGCAGGCAACAGAAGAAAAAAAAAGTGCCTGAAGAGGAATCGAACCCCAGACCTTTGGCGTAAGGGTCCGAGCGCTAACCATGTTGGCCAGATGGTGGCTCGACAGTGGACTGTTTTACACTTTTTGGATCGATTTTTCTCGGGATTTTCCGAGTAGTGCGTCCTAATATTTTAACCAGGTGAGGTGTTAGGGGTCCTCTTTCACCACACAAAATTGCGGACAAATCCCCGACCCCACGGTCGTGCCGTCTCCTTGTAAGGCATACCAGGCGAAGATCCGCAGCACTGAACACTTAACACAGCGGATTCGAGCCGCAGCTGCTGAGATTACACCAGATATGCTTCGGCAGGTTTTTCGGTCCTCAGTTGGAGCGCTGGGGGGTGTGCCTAAACATGCAAGGTGGTCACATTTAAATGTACTGAAATTATGTCCCATTGCAACATAAGTTGCAGTGCCATTACATATTGGTTAATAAAATTTGTTTAAGTACAAAATGTATAGTGACTTTAGAATCACCCTGTATTAAAAACATAATCCACAGCAACGCTTTTCAGTAGTCAAGCTCCCGTCATCTGGCTGCCTCAGTTAATCATACATAAAATGCACTTCAAGACGAGGACTACAAGTGCACATAATTTTATTTGCTTTCTTGGTTTGACCGTGAGTGCTTTTGAAGCGCATTTTATGTGGAATTGACTGGGGCAGCCAGCTTATGAGAACCTGACTCCAGAAACGCGTTGCTGTGGATTATTTTCTAATATTACTGGCTATATGCTAAAATATTTATAGCGATTACGTTAACAACGGCTACCTCCTGTCCTGAGCATGGACAATAAATACTAAAGTACTACATGTGAATTCTATGCCAATGGAATATCTGGCGATGAACTTTATGATCAGCAGTTGATAATAAATCTACACATTCTTTATATTATTCTGGTAGAGTATCAGACAATGATCGAAGGTCTGACAGCACAATAACATACAGGGACAACACCATTTTAATAAATTTGGAAGGGAATTGAAACGGTTCAGTTATTGTACTCAGAGCGAATCGCTAAAGCAAAATCATTCGAAATATTAATTTTGTTGCTACACCTTCCTGAACAGATCACTATTACTTTATGCATGATTTTAATTATTATGGTCGAAATATTAACCACCAAACATTCAATTAAATGAAATGGATCGTTAGTGCTTTTTTACGAAGCAAAAGTATTCGTTGAAATTTACATTTCGTAAATTGATGTAAAAAATGCATATTTCACTATTTCCAAGCACTATTAAAAATCTACTAATGTGTGAGTGTGCTGCTTTTAACAAAGAAAGTAGGTATGCCCCATAAAGGATTAACAGCTGCGAATATTCTCTTAGGGAACAGTGAATTACGATTTTATCGTCTGGACAGTGGTTCTTTTGCGACTACATAGTGCGGGGATGAGGTTTAATGGCAGGAAGAAGAGTACATTTAAGCACAAGACGCTTGTTATGAATTTCGTTTAAACTTCTATTAATATCTTTATTGCTCTCGGAAAATTGGGGAACTTCGCAGTGGCCTCAAGAGCACGAAAGAGAACCTCGAACTTCCTCAAGAGTTATCGCTCGGATAATTTCCAATAACAAAGTTCCGCATATTTCGCGGCAGCTCCATTATTAATGGCAATCAGTTAGGAAGAATAACCGGTATTTTTGGCAAGTGAAATTTTCATAGTCTCCGTGTACTGAACAACGAAAGAAAAAGAACGAAAAACAACAAATCAGTTCAGCCACAATGATACGTTGATTCCTGGCGAGTGTAAGAAATATTGAAAATGATATGTCTTAGGAGCACAGTAATGAATAGGAAAATTGTCGTTAAATACGACACTTTCCCATCGGCGGTGATGCCAATCATTCGCTTAAAACAGTAAACATACTTGCTTCTCCAGACACCGTTTCTTTGACATACTCTGTGTTTGTTTACATTTGATTTCAAATCCCATAGAAGGAAGAAGACGAAGACGAAGAAGAAGAGGAAGAAGAAGACGAGAGAGAGAGAGAGAGAGAGAGAGAGAGAGAGAGAGAGAGAGAGAGAAAGTATTCGAGATATTAGATTTCAGAAAATAGGCAGTTTCCGACAAACAGTATATACTTACAACGTTATAAACGGTCGAAGAGTACGAAATACTCGTTTAGGTTATATTCATTTCCCCTTAAAGCAGTAGACAAAGCAAAGGGAAAAGCAGACGGAATGAATAAAAAATGAAGGGAAACACTACAAAACCGCCTAAAATATTCTTACATGAAAAAGAGGCAGGTTTGAAGGACATACGAACAATATGTTACGCAATTTGTAGAAAGCGCTTAGTTCGGCCGCTATATGTACTTTTATTCTAGCGAAGTATTATTGGTCGTTTGGGGTTACGGTTCACTACAGAAACTGGGGAGTGGGTACTGTTTATTAGACTTGGTGTCCAAACCATATAGTTCGTAGGAAGGTTAACCGACTGCAGAAGCTGTTAAGTTATTAACCAGTGAAAAGAGATAAAAAAATCAGAAACAAGCATGAGTGAACGCTAATATCTTAAGGAGAAGGTATGCGCCTCAAATACTTTCATAGAGGGAGTGCGTGCTCTTCAACAGAAATTAGAGATGATGTGGGATATCTCACCAGCGACACGTAACCTGCAAATAAAGGAAGAAAAGTAAAGAGGGTGGGGGATGTTAGGGCAGTCAACCTTTAGTCAGAGAGCTACGAGTCTATTTTATCCTATGTAGCTGCGGAATTGAGGAATATACAAATACAAGTAACTTAGAAATGAAATAAACAGGAAGTGCAGGGAAGCTAAAAAAATTGTTCAAATCGCTCTGAGCACTATGGGACTTAACTTCTGAGGTCATCAGTCCCCTAGAACTTAGAATTACTTAACCTAACTAACCTAAGGTCATCACACACATCCATGCCCGAGGCAGGACTCGAACCTGCGACCGTAGCGGTTGCGCGGTTCCAGACCGTAGCGCCTAGAACTGCTCGGCCATCCCGGCCGGCAGGGAAGCTAAGGCGAAATGGAAAATGTGAAGAAACCGAAAAAGAGATGGTTATCAAAAGAAATGAGTCAGTATACAGATAAGTCAAAGTAACCTTCGTTGAAATTATAAAAGGGCGGCAACATTAAGAGTGTAATGGGAATTCCAATGTTAAATGCAGACGAGACAGCTAATAGGTGGAAAGAGTGTACACTGAAGGCCTCTTTGAGGGGGAAGAGCTGTCTGATGACTTGATGGAAGAAGAAACAGGAGTCGACGTCGAAGAGACAGGGGATCCAGTATTACAACCTGAATTTAAAAGAGCTTTGGAAGACTTAGGATCGAATACGCCAGAAGGGACAGACAACACTGCTTCAGAATATCTAAAATCATTGTGGGAAGGAGCAAGAAAACGATTATTCACATCGTTGTCTAGAACGTATGAATTTGGCGACATACCATCAGATTTTCGGAAGAACATCATCGACACGATGCCGAAGATAGCAAGAGCTTGACAATTATCCCACAATCAGCTTAACATATCATGAATCGAAGTTGCTGACAAGAGAGATATGCAGAAGAAAGGAACAGAAAAGTGAGTTTCTGATAAATGACCATCAGTTTGGGTTTAGGAAAGATAAAGGCACCAGAGAGGCAGTTACGACGTTGCGGCTGATAGTGACAGCGAGACTTAAGAACAGTCAAGACACGTTCATAAAATTTATGGACCCGGAAAAATTCTGTAAATTATAGGGATAATCTCTAGGGAAAGACGAGTAATACACTATATGTACAAGAACCAATAAGGAACAGTCTCTCGCAACTATTGTTCAATCTATATATCGAAGAAGCAATGACGGAAATAAAATCTCAAGAGTGAGATTAAAATTCAAGCTGAAAGGATATCAATGATAAGATTCGCTGATTATGTTTGTGTCCGCAGGAGGAGAATTGCTGGATCTGTTGAATAAAATGAACAATCTAATGAATACAGAATATGGGTTGAAAATAAACTGAAAAAAGACGAAAGTGATGAGGAGTATCAAAAATGAGACAGCGAGAAAATTTGAAACGGAGATCGGGAAATAGACGAAGTTAAGATGTTGTGCTACCTAGGAAGCGAAATAACCCGTGGAGGACATGAGAAGCAGACTGTCACTCTTCCTGGCGAAGTCTTTAATTTAAGGAAGATATGCCTGAGAATGTACGTTTGCAGCTCAGAATTGTGCGGTAGTCATACTTGGACTGTGGGAAAAGCTGAACAGAAGGGAATCGAAGCAGTTGAGATGTGGTGCTACAGAAGTATGTTTAAAATTAGGTGGTCTGATAGGGTGAGAAATGAGGACGTTCTCCGCAGTACCGGCGAGGAGAGGAATATATGGAAAATAGTGACACGAAGAAGGGACAGGATGAAAGGATATCTGTAAACATCAGGAAATTACCGGAACGGTTCAAATGGCTCTGAGCACTGTGGGACTTAACGTCTGAGGTCATCAGTCCCCTAGAACTTAGAACTACTTCAACCTAACTAACCTAAGGATATCACACACATCCATGTCCGAGGCAGGATTCGAACCTGCGACCGTAGCGATCGCGCGGTTCCAGACCGTAGCGCCTAGAACTGCTCGGCCACACTTACCGGAACGGTACTTGTGGGCTCTGTAGAGGGTGACAACTTTTGAGGAAGACGGAGATTGGAATACATCCAGTAAATAACTGAGCACATAGGCTGCAATTGATATTCTGAGATGAAGAAGCTTGCTGGCCGCATCAAACCAGTCACAAGACTGATGGAAAAACTTTATTAGTTAGATTAAGTGTCTTATTTCCTAACGTAATTCCGTTAGCACCACTCGATTTAATTCAGCTCTCTTCCATTGCGTACTATTTTAATTTTGATGAGTTTCATCCTATAAAGTCTCTTCAAGACACTGTACATTCTGTTCAACGGTTCTTCTAAGTTCTTTCCTGTCTGTAACTGAATTACAATGTCTCTGCCAAACATCAGGGTGTTTACGTCTTCTCTCTAAACATTAATTCCCATTCCAAATTTCTCCTTCGTTTCCCTTACTGTTGTACAGATTCAGTAACATCGGGGACAGGCTAGAAACTTGTCTCACTCCCTCCTCAACCCCAGCTTCACTTTCATCTCCTGACTGCGAACTGGTTCCTGTACAAACTTGTAAAAAAGCGTTCGGTTACTATATTTTATCCCTGCTACCTTCTGACTTTCAAAGGAAATATTCCAGTCCACCTTGTCAAAAACGTTCTCTGAATATACAAATGCTTTAAACACGGATTCACAATTCTTTAACCTGTCTTCTAAGATAAGTGGCAGCGTCAGTATTGCCTCACGTGTGTATCCTAAAGAATGTGAATAAAAACAGAGCACTAGCGCAGCTGGGCAAAATCTAGGAGGATATCCGTCGTAGCATTGTTGAAGGAACATTCCCAGTATTCCTCTGAATATTCGGGATAGCCGGATGAAAATTCGAAATCCTCTTATACGTACGCTAATTGAGTTGGTTAAACATGCGAAATGCAAACGTCGTTATGGTAGTGAGTACTTGAAAGACTGGGAATGTAATGCAGAGACTAGCTGATAAAAAAAATCTGCAGTGACAAAATGTACATTAAGTAGCGATGATTATGTTACCCATTTAAAACTTGAGCTGACACCAACAAGTGCCACGATGATATCTTAATACAGGCTGCTGAAATCTGGCATCATGGATTGCCATGCATAATATCCCAATCACAAATTAGGTATTACTGTTGCTCGTTTTCAATAAAAAGTCTACCATTCATTTGTCACAAAAAACAATTCTTACAACCTAATAATTTTGGAATACGGTAGTCTTTCGCACGTAAAATATTTTGGTATCACCGTTGTCTACAGGGTGGCGCACGAAATGTATTACCAATTGTTTCTTTCACAATTTACGACGCACATTAGATATACCGCTGGGATCTCTACAGCAGTACCAGCAGAGCTTGGAAAAACAAATGAGCTACGAAATGACGTGTAATTCACGACAATGCCGCTAGGATACTAGTAAGCAGCAAAGGCAGACAGTGGAAGACTGACGACACAGCAACGGTCGTCAATTGTGTTACTTTTTCATGAAACGAAAAGCCTGTGGTGACTCAGAGGCGTTTTTGACAA